>NW_015646171.1:373071-381125 GCF_001515625.1 Sinocyclocheilus rhinocerous | reverse complement strand
GGAGAGGATCCCCAAATCCAGGTGTGAAAAACTTGTTGGATCTTTCCCAAAAAGACTCATGGCTGTATTAGATCAAGAGGGTGCTTCTACTAAATACTGAGCATTTTTCAGTTTTTCTTTTTTAATAAATCTGCAAAGATGTCAACAATTCTGTGTTTTTCTGTCAGGGGGGGGTGCTGTGTGTACATTAATGAGGAAAAAAAATTAACGTAAATGATTTTAGCAAATGGCTGCAATATAACAAAGAGTGAAAAATTTAAGGGGGTCTGAATACTTTCCGTACCCACTGTATATATATATACTTAAAAAATGATAAAAAATTAAAAAAAAGGACAAAAGCAACAACAACAAAAACTAAACTGTTTACTAAAACTGTAACTGTTTTACTTGTAATGTGTTGTGAGGCAGAGCAAGCTATTACATTCTGGTGAAAAATTATGAGGCCAAACATTTTGTCCTTTGGATGATGAACATGAATCTTTCGCAACAAGACCAGGACAGTGCAATGGGACAGTAAATAGTGAATTCCTGAATGTCCTGACTTCCTGTGGACTTTAAACACCGCCTGATTCCCAGAAGCCCTGGAGTCTTGTTGTCCTGGTTTATTTGCACGGTTCCTAATTGAGGATGTATTAGTGGGCTTATTTTGGCAGCAGCTTTGAGAAATGACTTTATTTGCTGGACAGCTGCCAGTCCTCTACTCAAACATTAGCGCACGCTTTCTGTCTCTGCCTCAGTCACATCTCAGGGATGCTAAAATTACATTAATGAGGAAAAAAAATTAACTTAAATGATTTTAGCAAATGGCTGCAATATAACAAAGAGTGAAAAATTTAAGGGGGTCTGAATACTTTCCGTACCCACTGTATATATATATACTTAAAAAATGATAAAAATTTTTAAAAAAGGACAAAAGCAACAACAACAAAAACTAAACTGTTTACTAAAACTGTAACTGTTTTACTTGTAATGTGTTGTGAGGCAGAGCAAGCTATTACATTCTGGTGAAAAATTATGAGGCCAAACATTTTGTCCTTTGGATGATGAACATGAATCTTTCGCAACAAGACCAGGACAGTGCAATGGGACAGTAAATAGTGAATTCCTGTGAATGTCCTGACTTCCTGTGGACTTTAAACACCGCCTGATTCCCAGAAGCCCTGGAGTCTTGTTGTCCTGGTTTATTTGCACGGTTCCTAATTGAGGATGTATTAGTGGGCTTATTTTGGCAGCAGCTTTGAGAAATGACTTTATTTGCTGGACAGCTGCCAGTCCTCTACTCAAACATTAGCGCGCGCTTTCTGTCTCTGCCTCAGTCACATCTCAGGGATGCTAAAATCGCTGCACATTAGAAAACCAGCATGCTAGCTCTGTAATGCCTCATCACTGTCAGTAGCTGATATAAAAGCAACACCTTTAAAGGGGTCATATGATGCTGCTAAAAAGAACATTATTTTGTGTATTTGGTGTAATGAAATGTGTTTATGCGGTTTAAAGTTAAAAAAACACATTATTTTCCACATACTGTACATTATTGTTTCTCCTCTATGCCCCGCCTTTTTGAAACGCGTCGATTTTTACAAAACTAATCGGTCTGAAAAGCGAGGTGTGCTCTGATTGGCCAACTATCCAGTGCGTTGTGATTGGCCGAATACATCAAGCATGTGACGGAAATGTTACGCCGCGAGAATAAAAGTTACGTCTTCTTTCTTTGCGTGAACATTTGGGCGGTGTTATGCAAATCTTCCCACATAGTGAGGTAGGTATGTGGGGGCGTGTTCGAACGAGCCGTTTTAGGTAGGTGTGGCTAACTCTTAACTTTTATAAAGAATATCTCTTTGGATTTGAGACTTTAGTCTTTGCAACTTTACAGATCTTCTTTATGCACCAAGAGCTTGTAACACTCTAAAGAGAAAGGAAAAAATGAAATCGCATCATATGACCCCTTTAAAGGCTCTGTTCCATCGTGTCCTAATCGGGTGTGACGATAAAGAAAAAAAGTGATTCCACATTAATCTGTTCATTACAGGAAATTTTGGTGACTAGTTTTAATTTTCTGGAAACATATGGGATTAGGGTGTAGAAAGCATTGTTAGGGTGTTGAAGTGGTCCCTAGATGACTGCTTACCTCAAATCGATGATATTGTGTTCTCTAGATATGGCTCGGGTCCCACCTTCAATGTAAATTGGATATTTTGCACCCATTTTAGTTTCCACCAGGTGAAAATCTGTTTGATCACTTAGTAAAGTAGTGATTTGACATAAATGATGCGTTAACACTAAAGGTTAGAGGTTTGTACAAACCTATACTCTGGGTATTATAATGATGCTTAACTTAGAAAACACCACTAAATATGTGACCCTGGAGCACAAAACCAGTCTTAAGTCGCTTGAGTATATTTTTAGCAATAGCCAAAAAAACACTGTATGGGTCAAAATTATCGATTTTTCTTGTATGGCAAAAATCATAAGGATATTAAGTAAAGATCATGTTCCATGAAGATATTTTGTAAATTTCTTACCGTAAATATATCAAAACTTACATTTTGATTAGTGATATGAATTGCTAAGAACTTAATTTGGACAACTTTAAAGATGATTTTCTCAATATTTTTATTTTTTTGCACCCTCAGATTCCAGATTTTCAAATAGTTGTATCTCGGCCAAATATTGTCCTATCCTAACAAACCATACATCAATGGAAAGCTTATTTATTCAGCTTTCGGATGATGCATAAATCTCAATTTCAAAAAATTGACCCTTATGACTGGTTTTGTGGTCCAGTGTTACATACGTGCGAATTGGCTGTGATCTTGTTGCTTTGCACAGCATTTGATCGATTGATGGTGGATAGCACATGTGTCATATTCAGCATGTTTGAGCATCCCAAGTGTTCCCCAGTACCTCAGATCTCAGATGGATGGATGGATGGTGGCGGAAAAATCCAGACAGGCTCCGGGCTGCACAGTACTCACTGGCTCAAACACACTGCAATATTTTAAAGCCATTACTCCTCCACGCTTTCGCTGGGAGGAGAGAAAATGAAAACCAATCACCCTTGAGCACATTACAGACTTCAGTCAGCTCAGCCTCTCTTGTGTCCTCTTTATCTAACCAATAAATCACTCTAGATGCAGCACAATACTGTCATTCACACACAACACTGTCCTCATGTCAAGAGTTTATACGGAGTAATGTAATACCAAACCTCTCTCGAGACAAAACGACAGGCACTGAATTCACAATCATACACAACATAAAAATAAAAGGAATATTCTGGGTTCAAGTCAACATGGAATGAAAACCAATCTGATAAACTTTCTTAAAACATGTTCCTGGTGTTATTGTGAACGATTCAAATGTTTGCATGTTTGACTTCAATTCCTGATTGATAAAATCAAGTCCTGACCTACATTTTTCCTCATTGAATATCCTGTTTCACTTATACGTTACATTATGGAGGTAAAATAGTTAAAAACGCAGTTTTGTTTTGAAATGATAATCTCACAGTTTAACTACTATAAATGATGAATCGCTTGTGGCTTGGGAAGCTACAGAGCCAACACTTGTAACGTGTCACGATTATACAGTCAAAACACTGTGATAGTTGCATATCCCAAATGTTTATCTGCGCACTTGCTTGCTAGGCTTCTATTATAAGTGCGTTTATGTAAACGTGTTTCCTCGTTGGTTTATACGCACAGAGGGATTATTGTCTACAGCACAGGAAGATGCTGTACACAGACAAATTCCTTTAAGACTACAGTTGAGTCCCAAATCGCGTACTTATGCACTATTCTATGACGTTTTTAGTATAAACAGTGTGAGTAGTGCATTCACACTGAAAATTCCAAAAAGAAGAAGTGCACTTTAAATACCGTTTAAAAACGAAGTGTGGAATGTTGGACACTTCATGCACTCAACTGCCACAGCTTTAATTACGTAGCGAAGGGGGAGGGGCTATCAGACTCTGATTATGAATGACAAAATAACCTTATATAATTAATGCACTACATGGTTAAGTACATAGTGCATAAGTACATAGTGTATGAGTACATAGTGCGTCATTTGGGACGCAGCTTAGTAAGACTTGAAGAGGTGAAGGAGACAACAGAGTTCAGTGGCATCACCCTCTCACCCAGTTTCTGCTCTTCTGCCAACTGGGATGCCGGAAATTATGCAAATGAGTGGATGTGCAAATGTGAGGTATTTAATATACAGTATGCATAATTGATGAGGGCAGAGGAGGAGAGAGGATAATTGAGGTGCGGTTTGTGAATAGCTGAGAACTTCTCTGTTCGGCATTTGACGAACAAAAAGATTTTCAAGGCTGATTTTCATATGCCACAAATACAGAGAGATATACGCGCATTAGAGGGACACTGAGAGCCGCGCACAGAGCAAAAGCAGGCTATTAATTCATTACGGCTGACCTGCCCGCTTCCATTTGCGCTCCGCTATGTCAGACAAGGCCTGGTGGTAAAGGTTAAGCCACTTGAAATGTGATGTGTCCTGTAAGAGTGTGTTTGAGAAGGATGGGCGAGATGCGCTAGATAAAGTGTCAGGTTAATAGTGGATCAAGTGTGGCATGTTATGACTGCTGCAGGTCATGCATACTATGATCAGCTCAAAACTCTATTCCAGGGATTAACTGTTATCAGGCCACGCTGATCCCAGAACCCTCAGCCGGGTTTTGCGAAGACACTGGTGGCGGTCTGTACTAGACGTTGCAGGGTTACTCCAAACAAAAGCATCTGTGAGTTACGAGCTGCTGTGCACTTCCAGCTCTGATGAACATTGTCACACAGTGGGAAAAAGCGAGGGGGAAAGTAAAAATCAAGGTTACCAGTGAGCCACTTACAGTGAAAGAAAAAAGGGCCAATTTCTGAAGGATCTGAAAGCAGAAATGTGAAGTTCATAATTATATAAAAGCACTTACATTAATTCTTTCAACTATATTATTACCAACGTTTTAGGGTTTTAGGCACTGCAATGGCAACAAAGTTATAAAATTGTATATAAGAAAAATGTTAGTAAGTGATTTATACATTAAAAGCATGTTAACATATTCATATTATTTATGTCTTGTCACAATACTACTGAAACAGTGAGTATTGTGATGTTTATGGATTTGCCCCATTCACTTCCATTGTAATCCAGATTTTGGCTATTTTTAAAGAAAAGGAGGAAAATAAATTTTTGAGCTAATCAACCTTTTCATGTTGATTGGGCCAAACTTGTACTGAACCCAGAATATTCCTTTAAGGCAACCTTGTGCCACCCCTAAATTCTGTGTAAAGATAAAATGCCAAAAAACAAAAGGTTGCAATAAAAAAAATAAAAAAGTAAAAAAATAAAAAAGTGACAATAAAACAATGACAGATCTTTTCTTTCATATTGTGATGTATAGCTGAGTGAAATTATCTGGAAAAACAAAAAGCAATTATGGCGGGGGACTTGTTTTATATATTGACTGTTGATTGGATGAAGGCAGACCTGAATGCAAGCTTGAAGTCGATTGTAAGAAAGAGGCAAGTTTTAAGTGAACTAAATGACTGTAGAAACCCAGCTTACATAACCAGAGAGTAGTCTGCCGTTATAACTGGAAGACTGAATAATCAGAATCAGAATGAGCTTTATTCACCAAGTGTGTGCAACAGGTGCGGGCGGTTGGCGGGTGGATAATTTATTTGAAGCTGCGGACTCGGGTGACGTTTTAGCTCATCCGCGCATCACTAGTGCAAACACACAAGGAATTTGTTGTGTTTTTTTAGGAGCTCTTGGTACAAACATACACACTTATATGACATTGAGAACAGAAAGAACATTTAAATAAGACTAAAGAAAAAAAATAAATAATAATAATAGTGAGGTATATATCTGGAACAGAACATTTAATGTACAGATTTGTGCATTATGTACTGTATATACTGCTGTACGTTTATATACGTTTTGACTAAGAATTATGAGATCAAAAGTTTTTTTTTTATTAAATATACATATAGATGATTCGTTCACAATAACATCAAAATAAATTTATATGCCGACTTTAAAGAGAGATTAAAAAGTTATTATAATATGCAGTATAAAGACGGCTCAAGTTGCTTTCGATTAAAATAAAAGTGTCAGCTAAACGAGTTTGTAATATTATTAAATATCGGCATGAACTCACAATGCAATGGCGAGAGTTTTCTTTACCTTTCCAGCGTCCTCTGAAATCTCGTTTGGCACTGGATCCGTTCAGATCTAAAGTGACGCATCACATGTTTACACTGTCAGATGAGAGAAACAGAGAGAAACAGAGAAAGAGAATAAGAGGTCAGTGAAAATAATGAAGAGGAACAACTCCAAAAAGCAAACGCTTTATCTTCTTTCTGCTCTTTCTCTTTTCCCATTTTCTATATCGCTCCCGATCTTAATGAGTACCATGCTCGTCCATCCTACAGCGGCACACAGGCCATACGTCACAACTCCACGAGGACGGGAGGGAGACGGGACACGGAAAACACAACTCAGCAACAATGACTAGACGAGTCCACAAACACACACTTACACTCGGCTCTATGCGGCTCTTTCTCAAGGGCACCGTTAGAAGAAACTCATTGCGTTTCTATCCTTCTTCTGACCTGATGCTGTGCAGCATAACTGGTGCTTTTGTGCAGCCGTCTGTTCTCTGGGAAGAAAGAAACACGGCATGAAAACACCCTCAGGAAAGGAAAATCACAAATGAGCTCTCTTTACCATCTCAGTTTATTCTCCAAGACAGAGATTTGTACTTAAGCGTCCTGTTTCTCAGATAATACCCTCATAATCTCATGCATGTCTTCGCTGTTCAAGAAATCGAGACATTTAATCTAGAAAAAACAGTTTCTTCCTATCTTTAAACGCTTGACTCATGTGGTGTGATGTTGGTGCGTGTGTATATATGCCGTCTAGACAGTAACGTTCTGCAGTGCATCTCAAACACACAGATTTGTATTTCGATGTGCTTGGAGTTGGCTCGCAACACCACACGTCTGACCTTATCAAACACAGAAGCAGAAGCCGAATATTCATCATCGGTGTCTGACAGCGGGATATACAGCAGTAGCCACAACATACGTTATAGTCAGAGCAACAGTTAAAGCGCCAACACGTTTATAGTCAAGTCAGATTTATTTGTATAGCACTTTCACAATACACATAATTTCAAAGCAGCTTTACAGAAAGTCATACTGTTATGTCTATAATGCCTTAGTGATTTACCATAGAGCAAGTGCTGGGTGATATAACGATATATAATGATGACACAAGTGATCCTCCAGTTTTAGATCAAGCTATATTGTATTTATAGTGTTGTCTAGCACATATACCAGTACCGCAGTAACTCGGGCACATAAATATTGAAATGCTGTTCGGTTTTGTTCTATTAAAAGATTTAAATGTTGGTTGTTTTGTTCTATTAAGAGATTCAAATATTTGTCAGTTTTGTTCTATTAAGAGATTCAAATATTTATTAGTTTTGTTCTATTAAGAGTAGGGCTGCCACTAACGACAGATTAATCGATAAATTAGTCGATAGATTAATCGATTAATCTAAATGATTAATTTCCCACAAAAAATCAACAATTTTACTTAGGAATATTTTATTAAACTATATTTTATTAAACCAAATGAAATCCAAATTTCTATAAAATTCTTTTTTTAAAGCAAAAGTAAAGTGCAACATAGAGTGCAAGAAGCAAGTGTCTATCTCATAGTCCAAATCACTGAAATCAAAGTTCAGTATTATGGTGTAAGAATGACAACATATCCACGTGTTCTAGTAATAATAAAATTATAATCAAAAAACACTTTTTAAAGGAGTATTTACCAGCAATGTTATTTACCAGAATTTATTTAGGAGAAAAATGTAAATGTGCAGTATTTCTGAAATTTTTTAAAAATAAAATCAATTAATTGGAGATGCTTTTGATTATTAAAATTTAATGGAACCATTAAAATGGAATCCAGAAAATAATGCAAAACAGAATTTGTTAAAGATAAAACTGTAAAACTCAATTAATTAGACAGGC
>NW_015646171.1:363529-372210 GCF_001515625.1 Sinocyclocheilus rhinocerous | reverse complement strand
AGCCTTGGGAAACAGTCTAATAATGTGTTTTATGGATTCCCGTCCGTGAAATGCGCCACTTCCGGTATTTTGCTGGTTAGTCGACACGAGCAAAATGAAGTCGAGGATTTTTTAAAATCGAATAGTCGAATAAAATCGGCGAATCGCGACAGCCCTAATTAAGAGATTCAAATATTTGTCCGTTTTGTTCTATTAAGAGATTTAAATGTGGTTTTGTTCCATTAAGAGATTCAAATATTTGTCCGTTTTGTTCTATTAAGAGATTAAAATGTTGTTTTGTTCTATTAAGAGATTTAAATGTTGTTTTGTTCTATTAAGAGATTTACACATTTGTCAGTTTTGCTCTATCAAGACAACATGGGCCGCTTTTGTGTGTTTGCGAAGAGTAGATTTAAGGCCTAACAAACAGCTCAAACACTGGTTATACAGTAATAGGAGTGCTAATTAACACTGACGATGCGCTTATAGAGGTAGCTAATGAGCTGGTAAAGTTATAGGTGGTGGGTAAAATATATATTAATGGAGTAGAACAAGAAAAACAGGGCTATTTTAGCAGATTGTGTTTCCCATTTCAGATTGGACTCTTTATCACAGGTCGTGGGCAGTCGGAGAGACAATTAGACCCTGTGGACACAAACACACACGCGCTCCGGTCTGTGGACCTCATTGCCATGCATTATGTGGAGCCAGGCTGCAGCAGAAGCGAATCCCACTACTAACCAGCATGCTGTCAGGCTGTAATAGCTCAAACTAGAGCATTACCCCTCGAGACAAACAGACACACAACCACTGATGTGATGTGCTTTTACATGCATTGCAGTGGTGAGATTATGACAATAGGCCAGATCTACATGATCAAATGAATTACTCACCTTCTTCACACTGAAATGCATCTTATCTAGGCTCTTATCCAGAAAGAAAATGGCGGGTAAATGGCGTCTAACCTCATCAAATGACCCATCAAAAGCCTGTAACCACACAGAAAGGGTGGGAAATGGGTATGAAAAACAATATTGGCTCAAAAAAACATTTTAAGTGTACCTCAGGGGGAAAATTAAATAGAGTGCAACATTCGGGTCCGGAAGTAAAATCATTTTCTCCATAGGGAAATTGATTTTATAGACAGACCTGCTGTGAGTTCTAAGATTGTTAATCGATGGAATATGTTTTTCTGGAAGACATATGCATTATTTTCACTTATTTTTAAAATAATCATGTTTAACAGAGGAATTTGCGGTGGAAAAACTACATTACCGATAATGCAGTACAGAAAATTACACCAATTAGAGTCGCAATGAGCAAACAACACCAAAAGAGCTCCCATGAAGCACTGTTAAAATTATTTTAAATTGTAATATTTCACAATATTACTGCTTTTACTATATTAGCAGAAGATAAACTTTCTTTACAAAAACATTTGTCTTATTTCATATATATATATATATATATATATATATATATATATTATACCTTTATATTGTTTTAATATTTTATATATGTATATATTTATATTTTTTAAAACAACTTTTAATTTTCCCTTAAGCACTGCAAATGACATCATAGAGCCAACAGTAGATATAATTAACTATTTTAACTGAATATTTTTATATTTCTCCATTTTAAATTTTAAATTTGATCGTCATACACAGTGCATCATGGGATTGTGGTTTTCTGCCCTCATTAAAGCCGTTAAGTTCACAGTCTAGTGCCTTTGTCTTTTTGTCCAATTTTCAAACCCTTTTTTGCTTCCAATCAAAGTTTGTAATGACGTGATTCACCTTGTAGCTGGTTGGTTTGGTTCATAGTGTATAACTCTTTAAGGAAGACTATTTTAAAAATCCCTATGGGAAAAATAAATAGAAAATATAATTCTGGAACCAACGCCGCTGAAAAAAAGTGAACGAGCACTAATGCACTCAATAGCAAACAAACATGCGCAACTTTAAATAAGGACTGACTAAAAGCCAAAAGGATTTTGTCTAATGAAACAAGCAGTAACAAAAAGCATATGTGCATGTGTGCTAATATTGCATCAGATGTCCTGAGCCGATGTATCCAGACCGCCAGATGTTTCCGTGTGTTTGTAATGGGTTGTTTCAGGGGCAGTGCCAGCGTCCGCAGAGCCCCACTGATCACCATCTCCATCTGCCAACACTCACAGCTGAGGCCCCACGCCACAACCCAGCGCTGAGTTAACCTGTCCAAGACATCATAACACACACATGCACACAACGTATGGAGCAAAACTCAATTTACACATACATATGAACGCCACAGCCTGAGCATTTGCATACTTACTCAGCAGGACTGATGCTCTCGGGTCAAACTTGATGGCTTCAGGTGTCAGAATGAAACGTTTGAGAGCCGCTCACTCCAGTAAACTTCTTCCAGGATGATTCAGAGACGTTAAGTGTGTTTGTCAGCGTGCTGTCATACACTAAAAGTCCAGAGTGACAGCGGCAGATGGAAGACGTCACAAACACTACCGCTGCCTGTCAAACGCAATCAGGCATCTGTATCAGGGCACAAACACTCACTGCTGACTATAAACACTCGCATACTCACTTAATATTACCAAATGTTTCCAATAAGCTCGTGCGTAGTCTGTTGTTAGTCTGTTTTCGTAGGTTTGAGTTCAAAGAGCCCCTCCTCAGTTTGTCATTAACCTTTCAGCCTGACCTACACACCTGCTACACACACACCTACTGTGAGTTCACTCGGATATAACCATATCCATCTGTGTCAGATATCTGTAACAGGGTAGAAATGTCGCTCACACACCTAGAGGAAAGAAAAACCCCAAAAGATCACATTTATATCTCAACTGATTTTCCTGGACAGCAACTAGATTACACATTGGCAGATGTTTCAGAAAATCTCATATTGTAAATAAATAAATAATAAAAAATATATATATATATGTGTGTGACCCTGGAGCACAAAAGCAGTCTTAAGTCGCTGGGGTATATTTGTAGCAATAGCCAAAAATACATTGTATGGGTCAAAATTGTAGATTTTTCTTTTATGCCAAAAATCATTAGGATATTAAGTAAATATTTAGATATATAAAAAGATATTTTGTTAATTTCCTTCCGTAAATATATCAAAACTTAATTTTTGATTAGTAATATGCATTGCTAAGAACTTCATTTGGACAACTTTAAAGGCGATTTTCTCAATATTTTGATTTTTTTGCACCCTCAGATTCCAGATTTTCAAATAGTTGTATCTCGGCCAAATATTGTCCGATCCTAACAAACCATACATCAATGGAAAGCTTATTTATTCAGCTTTCAGATGATGTATAAATCTCAATTTCAAAAAATTGACCCTTATGACTGGTTTTGTGATCCAGGGTCACATATATATATATATATACACACACACACACACGCAACTGTTTTCAATATTGATAATAATCAGAAATGTTTCTTGAAGCAGCAAATCAGCATATTAGAATGATTTCTGAAGGATCATGTGTCACTGAAGACTGGAGTAATGATGCTGAAAATCAGTTTTGCATCATAAGAATAAATTACATTTTAAAATATATTCAAATAGAGAGAACAGTTATTTTAATTTGTAATAATATTTCATAATATTACTGTTTTTACTGTATTTTTTATCAAATAAATGCAGCTTTGGTGAACATAACGACCGTCTCTCAGAAACATTAACAAATTTTAATTATCTCAATTGTAATACTTATATTAATTATATGTTTTGACTGATAGAGTGTTATTATTTGTATATTATAAATTTATAAGAAATACAATTTATAAAAAGAAAATGAAAAGAATATAATATTTTCAAAAAAAAAAAAAAAAAATTGCATTTCTTTGTGAAACATACAAGACAAAGAAACACTCTTTAACACAATTACGTCTCTTGATCAATAAAATGTCAACCAAAAAAACCCCCAAAAACACCCCTCTCTCCCTGTCCACACTGCCGTCAGCTGCACAGGAAAGACAATCTCTGCACCAGAAGAACTACATCATTATAATCGCATTGAGGAGCCATTCATCCATTTAGACTGAAATCTCATGCCACTATCTAATCAGAGACCGCTGCTGGACCGTCGCAGTCAATACAGCAGAGACAAGACACTGGTCCTGTACTCACTGATGCCATGTGTGTGTCAGTCAACATCACTGTAGATTACTAGATGCTAATGGTTCGATTACACTGACCATAATAACATAATCCAGACCGAAGCCACAGGGGGTCCAGCACAGGGGAGACAGTAATGAGCTGAGTCTGAGACGAAACCAGATTTAGGAAAGCAAACATTATATAAACTATATTTTAATGCATCCTGAACTGAGATGCAGATAAACATGTTTGCTGTAAATGGACAATTGGACTAATGCTTTTGCAGATAAAACAGAAAAAAAGAATCCCATAAACTTACATTTGAAAGTCATATCTACAGACCATAATATCAGAGACTTTCAATTCTTTTGACTGGGACATTAAGAAACTGCCTAGCATTATCCTACTAACCAAGTTTACACAGTAGATAGTCAACTAGAATGCCTATTACCACCAAAGTAATTATTCATCATATAGGCTAAATGCTTAATGCTTCAGCTATTTGACTACTGTTAGAGTGAAGTGACGGCAGTGCTTGAAGAGTGCTTACTTTTTACTGTACAATATTTGAGGTGTGCATATTTATTTTGTCACCATTACTATCACAGATAAAAGGTTTGAAACTTACAGTAAATTTTATAATTCAATGATGCATTCCAGCAGGTTATGTACATTTGCTATCTGTCTTTTTATGACACATCTATTCCGGTCCTAACAGCCCTGCGACACGGTGAAAAATATAATGTCCATGAATAAAATAAATTGTAGATCACTTTTTATTAAATCGTACCTTCGTATTAGTCAAAACTTAAGAGCATACAATGTATCTGCTCTTAAGTTAAGTTGTGTATTTTTTCTTGCAATTCTGAGAAAAAAGTCTGATTTATGAGATATAAATGCAGAATTGTAATATATAAACTGGCAATTGTGAAAAAAAAATGAAAATTGTGAGATAAAAAAAAATCATGGCAGAAACAAAAGCAGAATTGCAAGATGCAAACCATAGACTGTATAAAAACATAGACGTAGTGTCCGTGACGTCACCCGTAGGTTCCTGAAGAGCGTTTTTGAAGCCTAAAGTAGGCGGAGCCGGCCATCGCCATCTTGGCAGCGCGTCACCGCGCGTCACTCCCGGATAATCGAAAATGGGCAAAAAGGCGGGAGCTGGTTGCTGAAACCACGCCCACCTAGCTCGACGGTGGTGACAGCAGCGGCAATCCACCTGTCACTCAAGTGGCCACGCCCTTAATTAGGCAGAACTTTAAGGCTTAATATAATTTAAACGGATGACTTATAAAAAAATTCACCCCCCTCACAGTTGTCATGAAGGGCAAAATTAGCTATATAGACCAAAATCATTTTTTGAACCAGGCTGTAAACATATTTTTTTCTGCTGTAAAGTTGGGCATTTTAACATGGGGAGTCTATGGGATTGACTCCCTTTTGCAGCCAGCCTCTAGCGGCCAGTTGATGAATTACAGTTTAAGTCACTTCCGTGTTGGCTTCACGAGAGAGAGCGGGAGGTTGCCGCTTGATGCAAACTCAGAATTCAGAGAAAAAAAGCAGAATTGCGAGATAAAAAGTCTCAATTACCTTCTTTTTTTTTTTTTATTCCATGTTGGAAACAGGCTTCAATAGTTACTTGCCATTTCTTTTATTTATTTGTGAAATTTACTATCAATTTCTGAGTAAAAATTGTTTCAAAGTAAAAAATTTTGTTGTGATTAAGATTAGATGAAGATGCTCTGACTGAACTTTTGCTGAATGCCATTACAACCGTAACAAAAAAAAAAGGCTCGTAACAATTTTATGACTGGCTCAGACTCGTGAGCAATATGATCAGTAGGGATGTGCGCGACAACTAATTTGACTGTCGTTTAAACTAAAGTTTTGTAGACCTGAGGCGATTAACAAAGTTTCTGCACTTGAAAAAACGCGCTCGGCAGGAACTGAAGTCGCAGGCACGCAGAGATAACGAAAAGCCAGCCGACAGAATTTCAGAAAGCGCCTGGACATCCCGCACCACCACTGAAGTGGGTCTTCGTTAGAGGAATAGACGACGCGGACGGGATCGCAGCACCGACGGGTTGTAGTGAATGACGTGATTGACACATTTGCTGGCTTTGGCCAGCCTCTAAGCTAACGCCTACGTGCCTGTATTGAATATGATTACGCATCGCTCCAGTAGAGTTATTGTAAGACAATTTGACATTACACAGTTTACACAAAACTTTTCCGTTTCCTTCTAATTCAAAATAATCCCACACCTTCTCGTCTTTCGCATGGTCATTTTTTAACTCGCCGCAACTGACACAAGAAAACTCATGTGAGGTCTGAGGTAAAGATGTAGTTTCCGCCCAGATAAACTACTTTTAAAAATAATTATTTTTCAAACGTTTTATTTTAACTTGTTATTTAAAATGTTTTAAATGCAATGTTAAAATGATGGTAATTTGAATGATAAAATCATGTTTTTGTTTTTCTTTTTTTTTTCTGTCGTGTAATCGACTATTGTTTTCAGTGTCGACTAGTAGGAGCTGTACCGTTTAGTCGACTAGACCCGCACATCCCTAATGATCAGCTGAGTGTTTTTTTTTGTTGTTGTTGTTTTTTTGCACAACACTTTGTGGCTCCCGTCCAGAGAGTATTATTCCAGACAAACACTGGAGCTGATCTATTATACAGGTCAAGATGGCTGTTGTGCTTTGACTGTTTATGTAAATATATGCATCTGTGGTCAGACGCTAAGATTTATCACAGCGGCTGCACTGCGGACACAACCCTCTCTCCGAATAGGAGAGGAAAACAGTAAGCAAAGCACAGAAAAGGGGAAAGAGAAAAGGGGTAAAAGTTGGAGATCAGTCCTCGGTGCGTCCCATAGGGCAAAGGCAATTTTCAGCTCTACTGAACCAATTCCACAATGACTGAAGTCCGAAAGGCTGACAAAACTTATTCATAACGCCAAACTCCACCATTCTGTCATTCAACATAAGGCTCCGGTCGGCTCAAATTTGGACCAGAGATCAGAGAACTCCATTAGTAAGCAGCGGTGGGATATGAATGCAGTATCGGGTGGAATAATTCTGACTGGAAATGAGGGCAGTTTGTCATTATAAAAGAAACAGCCGGCCTCAGAAGAACCGAATATAGGGACACTTAATGACTCGAATGCATTCCATTACACCTGATTAGTCAAGCAGGTCCGAGCTATTATGACTCCAAAAGCAGAATATCACACATATGCCGAACAAAATGAGCCCTAAAACACAGCCTGAAGAGGGGAGAGCTCAAAAGTAGATAAAAGCCAGAAGAAAGGATGCTTACAAAACACGCTGGTTTCTACACTGAAAAAAATTATTATTTATTTGTTTTTTTATTTATAATTTTACACTATATGGGCATCAAAGGCTATATTCATGGCAAACTCAATAATAAAAAGATTTAAATAACAAAGCTTCAATGTATTGTATACAATAATTCATGATTATTCGATTAAATTCGAGTACTTGATTATTAAAAAATCCTCGATTGCATTTTGCCCATGTCGATGGCGCATTCCACAGACAAGAATGCATGAAAAGCATTATTAGACTGTCTTCTGCACAAAATATTAAAACCAGTGCTATTGTGAATTCCCATGGCTGCAATTCAAATAAATAAATATATGCGCTGCGGGTTTAATACGTGCTTTATTTATACGTGTAGGTTACGTGCATCTCAGAGCGGCTCCGTTCACAGTAAATGCTGCTCCACACAAACAGTTATCATTTACATGCGTGGACCGTCTCAAACTCCATCTTTGCTACAATTTTCAATCAGAAATTTGCTAGTCATTTTCACAAATAATTGTGAATGGTAAGTAACACATTGAATAAAACATGAAATTTTGAAGTAGATAGACTGAAATAATATTTTCTTGTAAGACCTACTCTAATAGTTTTATTTGCAACTATTAAAAAAAATTATAATAATTTTTTACAGTGTAGATGCAAAAGATACCTGATATGAATCGTGTTTTGGACGAATTGGAAGCAGCATCGTAAGTGTCCTTACGTGTCCAATAAGTGTCCAATAAGTGTCCAATAAGATGATCCCAGAATGCACTGCAACGAGCTCTATAAAATATATTTTTTTTTTTTATATATATATATTTTAATGACATCATTTGCACCAACCAAGCACAGCATCTTTTTTGTGCTTAATAAGCTAACAAAGGACTCTACTGGAGTTGATTGAGAGTCAGTTGGCTTGTGTGCGTCAAGATAGGAGTTATTTATATGATGCACACAGTTGCTGCCTACAGTATGCACAGCATCCCTAATCTGCTGTTTTAATTAGGATGCACTAGAAGTAGGGGTGTGCGATATCACGATTTTTGATCATGGACTATTAAAATGTCTCCACGATCTGCTTTTGAAGAAATATCGTAGTATCGTGCTACAGCAGCACATTCAATCAGTTGCTTTCCTGGTGCCTCCGTCTCAATATACTGTACAACGCGACATACATTCGCATCAAATGTTAACTCAGCAGTAGAGTTATTTTTTGTTCTAATATTGTCAAAAACACACAAGGTTTACATATAA
>NW_015646171.1:362867-363374 GCF_001515625.1 Sinocyclocheilus rhinocerous | reverse complement strand
TGTTCATAACACAGCCGCTTAATAGTGTGAAGTGATTTCGTTGTGCTTGTTTGTGTGTGAGATTGATTATACTTGGTAGTTAGGGGTGTGCAATATGACGATTTTTGATCGTGGACTATTAAAATGTCTCCACGATCTGCTTTTGAAGAAATATCGTAGTATCGTGCTACAGCAGCACATTCAATCAGTTGCTTTCCTGGTGCCTCCGTCTCAATATACTGTACAACGCGACATACATTCGCATCAAATGTTAACTCAGCAGTAGAGTTATTTTTTGTTCTAATATTGTCAAAAACACACAAGGTTTACATATAAACGCAGTTGGTTATGTCTAAAGTGAAAGTAAACACTTGAGAGAAAAACGGATGCGTGCCTGTATATTACATGCATGTAGGTCTTAAAGCGACAGTACTAAACATGATGCCGCTTGTCATTAAAGGGATAGTTCACCCAAAAATTTTAATTCTGTCATTATTTACTCACTCACGTGTTATACCAAAATTGTAT
>NW_015646171.1:357303-362615 GCF_001515625.1 Sinocyclocheilus rhinocerous | reverse complement strand
TTCTAAAGCATTTATTAATCTTAGTTAATGTTAATTTCAACATTTACTAATATATTATCAAAATTGTATCTGTATTAGGGGTGTACGATAATATGATTTTTGATCGTGAATGATTAAAATGTCTCCACGATCTGCTTTTGAAGAAATATCGTAGTATCGTGCTACAGCAGCACATTCAATCAGTTGCAGTTCTGGTGCCTCCGTCTCAATATACTGTACAACGCGACATACATTCGCATCAAATGTTAACTCAGCAGTAGAGTTATTTTTTGTTCTAATATTGTCAAAAACACACAAGGTTTACATATAAACGCAGTTGGTTATGTCTAAAGTGAAAGTAAACACTTGAGAGAAAAACGGATGCGTGCCTGTATATTACATGCATGTAGGTCTTAAAGCGACAGTACTAAACATGATGCCGCTTGTCATTAAAGGGATAGTTCACCCAAAAATTTTAATTCTGTCATTATTTACTCACTCACGTGTTATACCAAAATTGTATTAATTTATTCCTTGTGCTGAACACAAAAGAAGATATTTTGAAGAATGTGGGTAACCAAACAGTTGCTGGTCACCATTGCCTTTGATAGGAAAAAAAAATACTATGGAAGTCACTGGGGACCAGCAACTGTTTGGTTACCCACATTCTTCAAAATAACTTTTATGTTCAACAGAAGAAAGAAACTCATTCAGGTTTAAAACAACTTGAGAGTGAGTAAATAACAGAAGTTTCATTTTTGGGTGAACTATCCCTTTAATGTTAATAAAACGACAAAACACAGAGAAAAATCACTCACTGCTCTTGACTGAAAAACTTTAATACAGTTGCTTTGATAAGAATCAGTGCTACATTCAGTTCTTCTCCAACGCCGCGGTCACTTTCGGCACAGCCATAGCTGCTTTCTACCTGCCCGTCATCATCATGATGGTGCTGTATTGGCAGATATCCCGCGCCAGCAAGAGCCGTGTCAAGAAGGACAACCGCAAGCCGTCGGGCGGCAACCACGATGTAGCCTCGTCCAATCAGATCCGTGAAAACACGGCCAACAAACCCACCAACAACAACCTAACAGCTGAAGAAACAGATCGAGGACAGACCCAGCTAACAGATGACGCCGCCAACCAACACGATGCCAAACTCCAGAACGGCAAAGCGCCATCCACAGCGAGCGGAGAAGCGGAGGCGGAGGAGGGAGGACAAGTAAACTGCCTTCCCGCGGAGGAGAAAGAAACCTCCAATGACTCCACCTCTGGCAGCGGTGCAGTAACCAATCAAAAGGATGAAGCAGCACCATCCAAAGCCAACGACAACCAGGCTCCCGCACGACACCGCGCCAAAGCTGGAGGCTCCAAACTGACGTGCATCAAGATCATCACCAAATCGCCAAAGGGTGACTGTTACGCACCTTCAAATGCAACGGTGGAGATCGTCCCAGCAACTGAGAGGCAGAACCACGTGGCGAGGAAGATCGTGAAAATGACCAAGCAGCCACCCAAGAAGAAAAAAGCACCGCCCTCTCGGGAAAAGAAGGTGACGCGCACCATCATGGCCATCCTGGTGGCGTTCGTGGCTACTTGGACGCCCTACAACGTGATGGTCCTCATCAACACCTTCTGCTCCAGCTGCATTCCCAACACCGTGTGGACCATCGGATACTGGCTCTGCTACATCAACAGCACGATCAACCCCGCTTGCTACGCCCTCTGCAACATCACCTTCAAAAAGACCTTCAAACACCTGCTGCTCTGCCAGTACAAGAACATACGCTCGGCCCGATGAGCAGCAACAAAAAGTGTATGCATGCGTTATATTTTACATGTGTGTTCTGGTGACAAAGGTATATGTGTGGATGTGTTTGTATGTGTGGAAAGATGCAGTAAAACAGCAATTATAAAATGAAGATTGACCCATCAACACCCATCATATACAAAGTTTTAAGAATCCTCCATCCTTGTAGTTTGGCGAATTTGACACTGTCAGCTACAAGTATTTGTACACATTTCACCATGTTTAAAATCACAGATTTCCCCTAAAAATTTCGCAGATGTGTGCGTCTGGGCAGATGTGTGATTGCATTTGTTGTTTTTTATATAGAGAGATAATCTGTTGTAGATAATCTTTACATACGCATAGAGGTGATGCATGTCACAAAAGAAGTGCTTAAATATTTGATTTACAAACAAAAAAGTAAAAAAAACAAAAAAACAATACGAGCAAATAGATGGTGAGATTGGAGTCTGTACTATTCAATAATACACAAATAAGGGGACAACAGGGCTGACTGAAGATCCAAACCAAACGTGTTTGAGCTTCAGTATAAAATCACACCTGTATATACGTGTATATAATCATGTACTGTATCTGTGTCGTGTGTGTGGCTGCATGCTGGATGACGGTGCGTATGTAAGTTTGTAGCTAAAGTCAACATGAAACCTGTGTACTTCTGTAACCAGAGTGAAATTCATATCTTGATTTTATTTAGATTGCAAAGACAGTTTTAATAATGTGCACCAATGAATCGTGCCAAATAAAACCAGTAACATGCATTAAGGAAGTAAAGAGGCTCATGTTGACTTTAAAGCTTCAATAAATGCAAGCATCTACAATGACAGTACGACAGGTTGCTGGTTGCAGGGTTTGTGTGTATTTGTCGTGTGTGTGTGTGTGTGTGCTCTCCGAGAGCAATAAGAGGGTTGAAGAGGCCCTCCGATGTGCCCGTATGTTAAAGTGGATGGGTTTTGAGTGCTCGGGGTCTCCAGGGATGCAAATCTAAACCTTTTAAAGTGAACAGACGCGCAGGATGAAGAGGCTCTCACAGGCACGCAGCCATTAGCATCCACCTCACCTCTGCTTTGCATTTACACAAAACAGTTCACTCACGCTCGGGCGAAAAAAGGAAAACACCAGCTACGTGAGCACTAATTCAGCAGATACTCCAAAACCGGCTTGTGAATCTGAAAAAAAAAACAGAAAAAGATTAAAAGGCCAAAACGCTTGCTTTCCGCCTCATTGTAAATGACATGCCTGACACATGCACGTTCATGCAAAAGTGGCGCCTGTAGACATGCAGCGTCCCGATGACCTGATCTGCCCTCTAGGCTCATGATCCACCTGCAGGCAACATGTTTGAAAGCGCGCGCATGTGTGTGTGTGTGTGTGTGATCACCTCGTCAGGAGGGTTAATATAACTCACAGGTTCTTGCCTTGTGAATTTAAAAGGGCTAAAGTACATAAGCTTCCTCATCTCATTACCAGACGCCAAGTCAACATTAGTTGTTTTTGATTCATTAAAACAGATTAACAGAATCCCCGCTCAGAGCAGAGGATCATGGGAAATGTCAGTCAATCGATGACAGAGCAGCAGCTCATAACTTTGACAGTGATGCATGCTGGGGGAATAGAGCTCGTGTGCGATAGATGAGCTCAATCTCAGTGCTTCTGCATCAGAAACTGTAGCGACAATGTTAATACATGTACCGCGGTAATGAAGTTTGATTAAAAATACCACAGTTACTGTTGTAAAATCATAGTAAAGTAACATGAATCTCACTCAAACTGCTCTAGAAGATCTCATTTGGCATTTTTCATTTGGGAATCATGATTGTATCTATGGGATATTGGAAAACTCTGGTTACCATGGTACATTTTTGCAGGAGGTCGCAGAGATTTACACTGCAATGACCATTAATCATCTGATTCACACATTCATTCTCATCCCATCTATTATGTCCATATTAAAGTACGACAATAATCCGTTTCCAAATAATGCACACGTTTACTTTTAGCACAATCTCTCCTTCTTGACATTACTTTCATATATACAGATTTATCCATGCATAGACATGACAGAATCATGCATAATGATGTTTAGTTGTTCTTCTGCAGATTATAATATCACTGATTATTGTAGGATGACATACATCGTCTGATTTTGTGTCTTGGCTACTGTAGTTTGTTTCTTGGCACTGACAAGATTGTAAAATACAGAGAAATTATACTTCAAGTAAACTGTTTATTCAACTTAAACTATTCAGCCTAAAAAAAAAAAAGCATCCGCATTTGATAATTTTATAGTTGTTTGACATTTGAATGCAGTCATTTACAGACTGTTTGTCAGACACGTTCACACTTAGTAAACATTTTGCTTGAGAAGATTTGCTTGCTGACTGATGAGACGATTTTAAATGGTTTTAAAGTCACCATGAAATCAAAATTTACACTATGGAATATTGACATAATTGAAATTATGGAATATTGCAGCAGGGTTATTATCATGAACTAAAACCATTAAAAAATAATTTCTGTTACTTGAAACAAAAATAAACATTAACTGAAATAAAATGCTTATTTCATTTCAGCTAGTTGCCTTAGCAGCATTTCTCATCTCCAGTTAGTTTAACTTGGTGTACTACAATGACTAAAACTAAATGAACTAATAAATAAAAATGAATACAAACTATAGACATTTAAAATAAAAACTAATAAAAATTACAAAAACACAAAATTACAAGTTAAAAAATCTGATTCAAAATATTAACAAAAACTATAATAGTCAATGATCAATGATACTAAAAGTTTATTATAAATGATTTCTAATTATTTTTTGATTCATGTGCCTATGTAATCTTTCATTAAAAAATATAAGTCCCGCCCTACAATTTTTCTTAATCAAAAATCCATTTGACGTTGGATATATGTCAAAGACAATTGTAACGTGCGTTTTGTGCTGACTTTAACAAAAATTAAGTAAATTTCACAGGATAGCAATCTGAATGGCTTGTTAGCACAGTAAGATGGACAAAAATATGTAATGCATATATGTGCATAAGTACATATTTCACAGGTCATCGTGATAATCAGAATATATCTAGGGAAACTTTTAAATCATGATGACCTGTAAAATATGGACTTTGTATTTTGAAAGTCTAAACAAAATGGTAAAAAAAAGTACGATTTTGCTTTGAAAATGTAATTGACTTAATTACAAATTCCCAAAATAATACAGTATGCACTACGTATATTGAAGTACACTGTAAAAAAAAAAATCTGTGACATTTACGGTAAAATACCGGCAGCTGTGGTTGCCAGAACTTCACCGTAAAAAATATGGTAGCAACATTTTAGGTTTTACAGACTTAACTTAAATTCACAATAAAATACCGTATTTCATTAACTGATGTAATATTAATAAACCAACATATTGAAGTACTAATATCTGTTTTGAACCATTGTAATACACTGATAACCACCAAAAACAGGTGGTGATGAGAAAGTCAAATGATGACTCAAAGCCCATCACAAACAGCTCTTC
>NW_015646171.1:342367-357109 GCF_001515625.1 Sinocyclocheilus rhinocerous | reverse complement strand
ATCAAATATGAAGCGTCATGCAGGGAATTCTGGGATTATCAATTTACAGTTTGTCACTGTAAATTATACAATGACTTTTTCTTTCACTTCCCAAAACCGTATTTTTAACAGTATTTTACTGTAAAATTACATTAAATGTAATTACATTTATTTACCAAATATAGTATGGAAACTTACTGTTAACCAGCTAACAGGTTTTTACTGTAGCACTTTTATAGTCTTTTACTGTTAAAATCACAATAATTTTTTACAGTGTACAGTTATTCTAATGCTTTACCCACCGACGAGTAGTGTGTGTATGCTGGAGGTCAGAGGTCGTGAGAGATGTGCGGCGGAGCCGTGTGTTATTAGTTGCGAGCAGGACAGATAGCGCAGGTGTTGGTGAGTGTTCAGAGCGTCCCGTCCTGCAACCCCATCCTTAAATGGGGCGGCGCTGGTGTGACACACTCAGTCGTCCTCCAGCGAGGGATAAGCACTGAGAGTGTGAGACGCCAGATAAGATGATCTTTACAGAAGCACAGCCAGTCACAACCTGTAAAAAGCCACTGCCATCCCACTGGTGCCCTGCTGGAATTAGTTTAGCGCACACACACACACACTTATCCAGCTCTGTAAATCTGGATATACCACAGACTTCTACAGTTTGTATATAAAATGAATTATAGTGACCTCAAATAAATCCAAACCCTACACATTGAAAGAAAACTTTTCCAAATAATACCCATCAAAGATACTGATACTATAAAAAATTTTTTTTTTTTTACAATTTTGTTCAGACTCAAAGTACATATTTTACAGTATGATGATCTGTGAAATATCTACTTTGCATTACATATAGGCATTACATATTTCTGTCCATCTTAGTGAGCTAACAAGCCATCTAGATTGCTATCCTTTTACTTTATTTTTGTTTAAAGTCAACAAGAAACAGAAATTGTGATAATCTTGTCTTCACTATTGTGACACATGTCAAATGGCTTCTTGAATGAGAAAAATGTTATATTTCATTATATTTCATTAGTTATTTATGGAGATGTACAAATACATGCATTCTGGAGTAAAAAACAAAAAAACTTTAATAAAATTTTTTATGAAAGTTAATCATAGCAGAGCGGCTGCCAAAGACACACAATTACCGATTACCTATCGAGACAAACAAACAACATATAGAGAAACTCTGACGTGCAAACTTTATCAACTCGCAGATGCTTTTCTATAACGTTTTTTAAATCAATATGTGAAATGATTCTATATAAAAGACGTACAGTAGCCTATTTCAGTCCGGTGGATTCAAGCGCAGAAGAATCAAGCCATACATGAACATTAACCGACAGAGACTCCAGACACAAGAGCGCGCAGACTTTCTGGAAGTTGCAACTGAAACGTCTGCACACTCGCAAACTTCAAAGTAGTTGTTTTTTCCTTTTGTGGTTTGTTAATGGCAAGTTTGAAAGGAAGAGATCTAAGAAGAACTGTAAGACCGCGAACATATTTCACACAAGTATGGAACCCATGACCTTGTGTCTGAGCTACAGGAATGTACAAGAATCCAAAATACAGATGTGTCATTATTCAGGTAGCTGTGTGTAGCATGTTGACCATTTAGTTTGGTGCGATTCTCTTCAAATTGTTGCTCCACCATGACAGTAGTTGACCTGAAAGAGACAATTCTGACATATTTTGCAAAGCAAACACACACACACACAAAATCAAGTTAACATATCAAAGCATAGCTACACTAGCAGTCAAAAGTTTGGACCCAGCAAACAGGGAATGTTCTATTACCATGTTATCATAATTTATTAATATTGATATTTTATCACAGAGCAAAACAGAAGCTGACAACCCTTAATAATAATGAAAAAAAAAAAAACCTTAAGATCAAAGATGTCAGTTATTCCTTTAATTTATTTACATGCTGGTTCCATGTTGACTTTTGGCATATTTATAGACTGAATGCAATGATGAGATGAAAAAATATGATTTTAAAATTGCAAAATTTTGCTTTGGAGAAAAGGACTTTGTTTATATTATTTTCTACAATATTTTGAAGACAGTGGCTCCACAGTTTCAGCTACAATGCATTAATATAGTGACTACCATATAATTTAATAGGATTGGCTGCCCTCTGCTGGAAATCCAAAATACATTGGAGAAATTTTATTATCTTCAAATAGATTTTGATCTCCCAGTGTTATATAAAAAAAGGTGTTTTGTTAAAGGGTTTATAATAGGAAATGTGCATTTTTTTTTTTTCAACTGCCTGAGTAGTTGAAAGATAAATCAACATTACTCCAGTACTCTGGTGAAGGAAGAACTGTCATGGCAATTAAACTGATGACAGAAACAAACAAACAATGAAATAAGCCTTGGATAATCTTTAAACAATGTAGCAACACTGGGAAATTTGTAGCATTTCTTTGTAAACTGACTCACACATGGCCCATAATTTAGCCGGCAGCTCCTATTTAAACAGCTAATCTTGTAATCGAATTAAGAATGACTCTCATGTCTAGAATTTAAATCTTAAAGTTTTAAGCTACAGTCCTTCAATTAGTTCACAGTTATTAAGAATGACTTGCAAAAGTCAGATGCTGATAAATACCACAAAAAATACAAAGCAGCATAACAGTTTTCAACATTGGTAAAAAATAAGTAATGTTTCTTGAACAGCAGATCAGCATATTAGAATGATTTCTGAAGGATCATGTGTCACCTGGGCATCCTGACGGTCTGCACAGCCATTAGAAGAATGGGTCTTGGTACGAAGACCCCAAAGGAAGTGACGAACGTAAAGTAGTTGGCGGTATATACTGTCCTCTACACTGTCACTCTCCAGGTCCACCTTGAATCCAGCACTCGGCAGCACAATAGGAGGGTGGTTCTCAAAACTCTCCACTAGATCAACTATTGAAAAGATGCATATGCATAATGTACACTAGAAAGCACAATGTCTCTGGAGATAAAATGGAGAGGATTCATTTTTATGCCTTTTATGTGTCTACCTGTTCTGTAGATATATGCCTCATCTTCACTGCTGGGTTGCCAGATTGGTAAAGGACCCAGCTCAGCCATGAGCTGGTACTGTGTGAGGATTCTATGTAGCTGGACAGGCTTCAGAGACGGATGCTCTGCACACAAAGCTTTCCAACTCATCTACCGACAAACACACACACACACACACACACACACACACACACACACAAAATCAAGATAACATATCAAAGCATAGCTACACTAGCAGTCAAAAGTTTGGACCCAGCGAACAGGGAATGTTCTCAGAGCGTTCTCTCAAAGTTATGTTCCAGTAACATTAATAGAATACTCAAATTAAACACACACACACACACACACACACACCCACACACACACACACACAAAATCAAGATAACATATCAAAGCATAGCTACACTAGCAGTCAAAAGTTTGGACCCAGCAAACAGGGAATGTTCTCAGAGCGTTCTCTCAAAGTTATGTTCCAGTAACATTAATAGAATGTTTACTCAAATTATTATCTGGTCTTTAATAATGTGCTCAAAACATTAGCACAAAAACATGGAACTTTTTTTTAAAATGTTTCGTTTGGAACGTTCATTTAAGATTTTTTAAATGTTACTATTTTAGAACATTCAAAAGTAACTGTTTGTGAAATGATAACATTAACATTCATTAAACCAAGAAACATTTTTAAAACATTTAAAAAACTGGATGTTTTGAACAGTCAGAGAACATTCAGAAATAACGTTCTCATAACCTAATGGGAATATTAGCAAAACATTGTTAGAACATATTTTTGTTAGCTGGGGAATCATTAGGATCTTTTAACAAGTCTCTTCTGCTCACCAAGGCTGCATTTATTTGATCAAAAATACAGTAAAAACAGTAATGTGAAATATTATTACACAATTTAAAAGGACTGTTTTTTTAATATATACTTTAAAATGTTATATACATTTGTGACGCCAAGCTGTTCTCATAACCTAATGGGAATATTAGCAAAACATTGTTAGAACATATTTTTGTTAGCTGGGGAATCATTAGGATCTTTTAACAAGTCTCTTCTGCTCACCAAGGCTGCATTTATTTGATCAAAAATACAGTAAAAACAGTAATATTGTGAAATATTATTACACAATTTAAAAGGACTGTTTTTTTAATATATACTTTAAAATGTTATATATATTTGTGACGCCAAGCTGAATTTTCAGCATCATTACTCCAGTCTTCATTGTTTTTAAAAATACTTTTATTCATCAAGGACACATTGAATTGCTCAAAAGAGACAGTAAATACATTTATAATGTTATAAAAGTTTCTATTTCAAATAAAAGTGGTTCTTTTGAATTTTCTATTCATCAAAGAATCCTGAAAAATAAAATGTACCATGGTTTACAAAAAAATATATATTAATTTTTGTTTTCAACATTGATAATAATCAGAAATGTTTCTTGAGCAGCAAATCAGAATATTAGAATGATTTCTGAAGATAATGTGACACTGAAAACTGGAGTAATGATGCTGAAAATTCAGCTGCGCATCACAGAAATAAATTACATTTTAATTTATATTCACATAGAAAAGAGTTATTTCAAATATTAATAATTTGTCACATTTTTTACTGAATTTTTCATCAAAAACGCAGCCTTGGTGAGCAGAAGAGACTTCTTTCAAATATGTACTTGTGTGGCGTATGTTTCTGGTCTAAGGCAGAGCACAATGGACTTGAACAGAACACAAGAGTCTCTCAACGTAACATTACATCTTAAAATCGAAGCACTCATGACAAAAGACTCTGAAAAAACGCTGGACCCTCGCAGAAGCACCGGTTTACCAAAAAAAGGCTGATATTTCGAGCTGTGGCTGTGTGTGTACAGATGACGCTGTAAATACTCAGTATGGTTTCTTTTCATTGCTGCCGTGCGTCCCGTGCTTCTGTTCGCTGTGAGTCGTGGCTTCCATCAGTAGACGTGTGGTTTGTGATCAGCTTAACGTTTGTATTATACTCTATAGTCTATATGTGTAGCACAGATGACATGTAAATACATGTGTTTATTAATGAATATGAATGTTATCTATCTTTATTATGGCAATGAGCGGCATCCTGGATTGTTGATCACTGATAAAACATGAAGTGTATTTATAAGATTTGCTGTATCGTGCGATATACTTTTGGAGAAGAGTTCTAGCAAATAAAAGTGTTCTGATTAATAACTCAGCTGTTCTGCTCATTTCAGCATTTAGAGAACAAATGACACGAGAAACATAAAACATGGATGGGAAGACATAATGAACGTCTTTATTTTCTGGAAATGATGTTACATTTATTTCAAGTATTAGTTTAGTTATGTTTTTATTTCATTCTCCATCAGGGCTGAATTGAGAATTTAAATTTCTGAATCTGAACTTGATTTGAATTGTGGTTCCAAAGAGGATGCAGAATTCGAATTCGAATTTTTAAATGATACATTGCTTTATTTCTCAGTACCTATTTGTTTAGGATATTTCAGAAACATCAGATGATATTAATGATCATTTTTAATTTGTCTTTTCTTTTACTTTAGTGCAAGGACATTTAATTTCCCAGAATGCACTAATTTACTTAAATGGATCTCTTTTGTTTATAAATTGCAGTTCAAATTCTAATTCAACATCTTGTTTGACGAGGCCAGTTCATTTCAATTCACACTCATGAATTAAAAGACATTTTATTAATGTCTGATGTTCATGTTCATTCTCAGAACCTTCTGGCAAAGTTATCAACAAACGTTCTTCAAATAACGTTAATAGAACATTCATTCAGACTTTTCTGGTTATTTATGTATCATTCATAGAACGTTGGCTGTTCATCTAACATTTTTAAATGCTACTTTACTTGTTTCAGAACATTCAGAGGACATTCAAAATTAACATTCCCTTAATGTTTGCAAACTTCTAAAATGGAATGTTCCCTTAATGTTTGCATTACCACGAAAAAAACGTTTTTAAAACATAAAAAAAAAAAACTAGACTTTGAGGTCCAGAGAACATTCAGAAATGTTTTCATAACCTAAAGCAGGACATATTTTTGCCAGCTGGATGGTCTGAAATTGGTGGTACAACATTAGAAGTTTCAGCAGAAGATTTTAGTAATTCATTTGTGTTTCTTTTATCATTGATGGATTATTCTGTGAGTTGTAAATTAAAGCTACAAACGATCTAAAAACATTCTATTGTAAATAAGGAGCAGCATCATCTCTGCAGCTCACATCCGCGTCTCTGCCTGAGGAGCAGAAGAGCAGGTGGAGTTTCTCCTCTAGTCTGTCGGGTTTCGCTCCTTCTTCTTTCCTTCCCGTTTTGGTTTCTGTGAATCTGTGGGGAGACGAACAATACATCACTTTGCTTCAGACAGTCATGTTAAACACACACACACACACATTCACACAGGTTTGTTTTTGTGAAAAGTGGGGACTCTCCATAGGCGTAATGGTTTTTCTACTGTACAGACCGTATATTATATTGCGCTACACCAACCCTACCCCTAAACCTATCCCTCACAGGAAACTTTGTGCTATTTCAGATTTTCAATACACTCCATTCTGTGTGATTTATAAGCGTTTTGAAAAGTGGGGACATGGGGTAATGTCCTGAAAAGTCACCTTCTCCTTGTAATACCTATGTCATACCTTTGTTATTATACAAATTTATGTCCTCATTTGTCACAAAAACGCACACACACACACAAATCTCATGAAAACACATCCAGCTCCTATTTCAGCCCCAAATCAAGAGAGATAAAAATAAGAAATAACCTTTTGCTTAAAGAAAATGAAGCCTGTTTCATGCACATTAAGACAGTTTTGCATTGAGACATTATTTTAATGGCAATTAAAGACATTTAACCCTGTATTCTCTGTCCCATTAATTATGGATGATACATTTGAATATTTTGCTTTTGAGGTATTTTTTAAAATAATTCTCATTATGATTTTTTTATGTATTACAGTATTTTATTTTTATTTTCAAATTAAAGATAAAATTGCATTGAGACATTATTTTAATGGCAATTAAAGACATTTAACCCTGTATTCTCATAAATAAATAAATTTAATAAATAAATAAATTTATTATTTATTTTAAATTAGTTAATTTAAAAATAGTTTAACATTAAAAATAGCTTTTTTGTTTATTTAAATCAGCATAAAATGTTATTGTCATCTATGAATATTTTACCATTCAACCATTTTTTTCTATTAGAGTATTTTTTCATTATAAAAATATGAATAAAATTAAAAATGTAAAATGAAATTAATTTATTATTTTAAATTAATTAATTAAAAATATATTAAAATTACTATTTTTATTCAAATAGCATTAAACGCTACTGTGATCTGTAAATATTTTACCATTCAACAGAATTATTTTTCCATTAGTTATGTTTTTGCATGATAATGAGAATTTAAATAAAATTTATTATTTTAAATATAATTTTTAAATAGAAAATACTTTATTTATATCAGTATAAAATGCTACTGACACTAGAAATCCAGATAATCACACTGAATGATTCTACTGTTATAAGAGGATATTTATAAAGGTTCCTCTGCATAAATCTCATCTCAGAGATGAAATGAACCTTGACTTAGTTTAATTAACATTCTTCTCGAGCTGGTGGACGTCACCTGTTGATCAGAGTTGATCAAGTGTAAAAGTTCATGCTGTCATCAACACCTGCCGTCTGCATTCATGTCTAAACTCGCCAAACATCTACGATTTCACACAAAACAATCAAAATGTGCAGAAAATCTTCATTAAACTGACTGATGATGATTGCATGTCCAATAACGCCATCCAAGCGTTCATAGCATTAGCATCTCATTCGCATAAAGATTAAACCCATTCAAATCAAACACAAAAACAACCAGAAGACCATCAGCAGAACAACGGCTAATTATAGAATAAAACCGGAGGAAAGATGAATGACAATGAGATCTACAGATCAACTGCGTGTCTCCTCTAGAGATCTCAACGTCTCAACATGTGCTCAGATTTCACAGGATCACAGAAGCCTGCCAACAAACATCAGAGATCTCAAACATTTATCATCAATTCAAGATTAAATACTGTGGATGAAAAATAATACATAAATACATACATACATTTTTTTTAGGTCCAAAGATTGAAATAATTAAGATTTTTAAATGTTTTTGAAAGAAGTCTCCTGCTCATCAAAGCTGCATTGATTTGACCAAAAAATAAATAAACAAATAAAATAAAATAAGATAAGAAACATTACAATTTAAAATGACTGATTTCTATTAATAAATATAATTTATCCTGTGATGGCAAAACTTAAATTACATTTTAAAATATATTCTAATTGTAATATATTTCGGCTATATTAAAAACATTACTCATATTATGTATTATATACTGTATTATACATTTATTCCAAACTCTCTCTCTCTCTATATATATATATTTGTTTGTGTTCGATTTTACTTCCCCACAAGAGTTTGAGAAACTTCTGAAATCAAGTTTGTAATTAAATTAAATGAAACATAACTGAGCATTTCAATGAAGCCTCATTGAGTTTTGAATGAGCGACATCTGAGCAATAACATTAGAGCAGCTGTGATCTGTGAGTCATCCACACACATGCACGCACGCACACACACACACACACACACACACATGTATATGAAATGTGTGTGTTTCGTATGGTAACAAAATATTGTTTTTATAAAGTTGTGTATAGTTTTGACAAAAGTGTTCCATTTTGCAAATGATCTGAAGTGTTGTGCTACTTTGGTGTAGGGTTGTGTTAATTGTGTGTAGTGTTTTGACAAACCGGGCCCTGTTTTCAAAATTGTGCTTAAGCAATCGTAAAAAACTGTAATATGAGCCAAATCATGTGACCTAACAGAGAGACACAAACAGACGTCCGGCCAATCAGAGGCTCTGAAAATCCTCATCGCTTCACCATGAACATCAGCGTGAGTGATGTGACGTCCTGTCTGGCCTGCTGTACCGCGGGACGCACTAACAGGTGAGATGTGTCTGTGTCTCTGTGTGTGTGTGTGTGTGTGTGTTTACCTCCGTTCATCCATCTGTGACAGTGGCACCCGCTCCCAAACCCCCACAATGCTCTCTGCTGCTGCTCTTATCACCTCAAACAGACCCCGGCGAAAACACCCCTCTCACCTGTGTGTGTGTGTGTGTGTGTGAGTGAGTGTGTGTGTGTGTGTGTGTGTGTGAGTGTTCCATCTGTAGGGAATTTCTAGGGAGTTCCTAATCACTTCTGTCCTCTGTTTGTTGGCACACAGAAAAGGGCACAGACACACATTATCTATAGATACAGCATCACACACACACACACACACACACACACACACAGTCCCAGAGGAACATTTGATATGCTCAGATGTTGCTTTCATAATTTATTAATTAAATACCAGTCAAAAGTCTAGAATAATTAAGATTGTGTAATGTTTTTGTCTCTTCTGCTCACCAAAGCTGCATTGATTTGCTCAAAAATACAGTAAATATGTGATCAAATGTATGTGATAGATTGTTAAACTGTAATTTATTCCTGTGATTAAAGCTGTATTTTTAGCATCATTACTCCAGTCTTCAGTGTCACACGATCTTCAGAAATCATTCTAATATGCTGATTTGCTGCTCAAGAAACATTTATGATTATTATCAATGTTGAAAACAGTTATTACTGTTTTTATTCATTCCAGACAAATCCATCTCCCCTCCACTTCCTCATCCTCCCTCTCTCTTTCTGATCCAGACATTCACAACCGTTACTACAGCACTTGAACACTGGTTAATAACATTTACAGCAACAATGAGGTTTAGAAAAGCTGTTCTTGACCCGAATGTCATCTCTGACTGGTTCACTGTCCATTTCATCCGAACACAATCATTTCACGACATCTTTATCAGTTAAATAAATGCACATGCTGCTGTCTGTCTGTGTGTTTTCTTTGCGGTGGAAAATTAAATTGTGACTTTCAGATTGAAAAATGATGCTCTTGGTAGATTAAGACGAATTTCTTTTGATCAGCCTGAATTGTTGCCAACATTTACATTTGCAGTTATTCATTTAGCAGATGCTTTTATCCAAAGCGACTTACAAATGAGGAATATTACAGCACGAGGGATTCATCAGCGGGAGACAGCAGCAGTAGAAATACTGCGGTAACGTACAAGTGCTGCCATGAATCTCAGCATATCCCCTTCATAATAATATGAAGCATAGACGACGACGACAACACAAACCAGCCGTCTGTGGCCTTTAACACAGATACACTGTGAAACCATCACATTTATTAAACTTTAATAGAGTCTTTAGAATCTTCTTGAGCTCGAGAAAGAGAGAAAGACCTTATTGATCAATATTTCAGCATAACCTTACGATCTAACAGTCCTGCGGTTCAAATCACAGACATGTACCTAATCTATGGAAAGATGCAGTGGTTGTCCCAGTTCCAAAATGTAGTAAACCTAGAATTATTAATGATTTTAGGCCAGTCGCTCTGACTTCAGTTTTAATGAACATTTTTGAGAAACTGGTCAGGTCTGAGCAGCTCAAATGTGTGACCTTCTGGGTTTCTCTGGTTGTATGGTTTGGTCAAACATCTTTAAAAGCGAGAAATTCTTTAAACCAGATAGTTAAATGGTCTAGTCGATTGGTGGGTGAGTCACAGTTGGATCCAACATCGTTGTATACCAGACAGTTGCAACGAATGTCTACTTCTATTTTAAATGATGACTCCCACCCTTTGCACAGTGAGTTTCAGCTTCTTCCCTCTGGGCGGAGGTTTTTAATCCCAAGGTGTAAAACAAAGCGATATAAAAACAGCTTTGTTCCCGCTGTTTTAACTGTGTTAAATAAGCTGTAGGATGGGGGAGTCTTGGAGAATTTATATCATGTATCTTGTATCATATTTTTGTTATCTGTTGTGTTATATTTTTAAATGTGTTTTTTGAATTTGTGTTATGGATGGATGTCACTGTCATTTTACTGCAAGACAAATTTACCTGCGGGTATGAATAAAGTAACCTAACCTAACCTAACCTGTATACTGTATATAAAAATAATACGAGAATAGTCTGCAATAATGGCAAACATTAGCATATTGCTGCATGGTTAATTTGAAGATACGTCCAGAAATAAAAGTGGGATTACAAATAAATATGGGTCATTTGGATTCTTAATGCTTTTTAAGGCATTACTGGCAAAAAAGTTGAGTTTTTTTTCATGCACTGGTCAGTTTTTGGGCTAATTTGCTTTTATAACATGTCTTATTTCAGACTAGTGGGGGAAAAAAACATCAAAAATACATTTAAGTGTTTATTTTATTCAGATTTATCTATGTGCATCTGTAGATTTAATTCCAATACCTTTCAAACCCGTTTCTCAAAATAAGTTTTTTACTTCACTTATACACACAGAACTTTCCTTGTACACTGGTTTTATTCCTCTCTGTATTCTGAAGGGTATTACAGAGGGTTCTGTTTGTTGTTTGGGGTTTTATGCAACATTTTATTCCAAAAAACATGGTGAAAATGCATTTTTCCTGATTGCTGACAGCATTTTTTGATTTATGGAGTGAGAAAATTTTTTTTCCAAAGTCCCCTCTATAAAAATCTTTATCCAATGTTCGGATCTCTGTTCTGGAAATGCATGCATATTACTGCATATTTAATTAGATAATGCATTGTTTGCATATTTCAACTTGTAATACAAAACAACTGTATTACTGTAGTGTGATTAATCAACTAGCGAAGTATAGTAATTACAATTTTTACCCTATTCACTTGTGGTGTTTTGCCTTAATATAAACATCTGCATCTGTAGAATTCAATTCCAATCCAAATCTTTAAAGGCTGTCAGTTTTTCCTCCATTTCAGCAGCGCTTACGTCAAACTTTCCAGTTGTATTCCTATCTATATTCTGAAGAGTTTTAATGAGGGGTTTATATATCATAGATCATTTGCTTGGTTTATATTGCATTTTATGCCTAAAAACATTGTGAAATGTATTTTTTCTGGCTGTTGACAGTATTTTCTGATTTATAGAGTAATAAAAAGAGAAATCCAAAATCACTGTAATAAGTCAACAAAATGAAACAAGAAGTTTGAATCTGGATCTATCCAATGTTCAGATCTCTGTTCTGGAAACGTATGCAAATTAGTGCATCGTTAATTAGATAATGCATTGTTTGCATATTTCAACATAACAATGCAGGAAACTTGTAATACAAAGCAATGATTAATCAACTAGGGAAGTATGGTAATTATCATTTTTACCCTATTCACCTGTGGTGTCTTGCCTTAATGCAAAAATGTTTTTAGCACTCCAATCATTCACTCAAGTTGAGTACATGTCATGCTCAATATATTTTATGTCTTTATGGGTGTATTCTTGTACCTTGCATCTTGGGCTTGGGTTTGCCGCAGGGTTTGGTGGCGCTGACGGTGTTCGGGCAGTTAGCGTCCATCAGCGCTCGCTTCAGCACGCCGGTGCGCGTCTTCATTCCCGTGGTCGAGTCACACTCTCCCCATGCCTGAAAATCATACTTACACTCACCTGCAAAAGACAAAAACCCACAACTTGATTTTGACGAATTCAAATGCAACATAATTATACGAAACTGTCAAAAATACACTATAAACCCAAAAGTAAAACATACATGCATAAACAAGTTTTCCAAATTTACTGTCTTAATACATCTTCCTGGTGTTATTGTGAAGGATACATCAGTGCATGTTATTCTGAAAAAATAAATGTTAGTTTTCATAATCTTGAACTAGTTTTCAGCTGACGTCTCCAATTCTTTTTTCAACCATCTGTCCAAAGGAGAAACTTTTCCCCATGCAATAACTCCCAAAGTTTAAAACCACATTTTTTTCTTGTTGAATATCCTGTTTCACTTGGAAAAACATCAGATTATGGAAGTAAAACAGGTTGCTGGCTACACAAGGGAAAAGAAAACACAACCCAGCCTACATTAAATACAGGTTCACTTACAGTGAGGTTTGTTTTGCGAGGTGAATTATTGGCTGCCGAGAGCATGAAACCATCAAAATGCAATTTTACACGATAAACAATTTAGGTACTGTGTTGGGTTGGCACTCGATGGCTAATGTAAAATCGGGATCCTGAAGCAAAACCAATTGCGAAGCCCTGATCTATGCTCTCGTTCCTTTATCTCTCGTCTCATTTCATCTTTCATTCTTTCTGTCCATGCTTTGGAGTGATTTCTCTCGGTCTCTGCCGGAATGGATGGGGGTTAAACTGCTTCAATCAAGCACAAAATTGTCTCTAATGACATATTTAAAGGCAGAGAGAATGTAATTACATGCAGCAGCCCTCCGGCTGAATGGCCGCTGTCCTGAATCGAGACCCTCAAAAATGAGGCCGGTGTGAAATAGAACCCTTATAACTCAAGAGGAAAAATTCTGCACTAGACATCAGCATTTCGACATTAAACTATTCTGACACGGCTGCTGAACTACACAGAAATACACAGAGGATTCATCACTCAACGTTTAGTGTGATCATGTTTTATTAAGTCTGTGATTTCTGATGTTCTTTCAGAGCGAGATGGTCTTGCACATTCCCAGAGAGAGACTTCTTAGAGAAAACACCCTACAGTTTCAGTGTTTGTTGATAGTTTATGTGCATACCTACAAATCCCGAGGGATGGTGGCATATGCTTTCTCTCTCTCTCACACACACACACAAAAAGTGGTATATTCTGCCAGCTTGTTTCTGGCTCTCACTGCAGTCGTGTCATTTCTGAGGACAGAATTCTGTGAGAATCTCCATCCTGTTACTCCACAGTGCAGGTTTATTTACCCTGAGCCCTGTGTATGTGTATGCAACCTGTGTTTGTGTGGCTTCTCACCTCCAAACTGCTTTTTCCAGTTGCAGGGGATTTTGCAGCGCTGGGTTTTGATGGTTTGTTTACAGTCGGTGCCGGTGCGTGTGCCCTCTCTGGTGCCCAGGCCGCAGTCACCCTCGTTAGCCACACACACACTCCACTGCCACTCGCCACAGTCCGATTTACGCTCTTTCTTACCTGTCAGAGTGAGAGTACACATAGTTTCATATTGCACCTTACAATTGTAAGTATGAGAGACAGAGAGAGTGTGTGGGTTGATATAGAGCAGTGTGAGGTGATACTGAGCAGTGTATGTGTGTGGAAATATAGAGCACTGTGGGGAAATATAGAGTGCTGAGAGGTAATTCAGAGCAGTATGAGGAAATACAGAGTGGCACTGGTAATAGAGTGCGGCGTGAGTGACAGAGCAGCATAGGGTAATATATAACGGCTTAGGTGATATAGAGCAGTATGGGATAGTACAGAGCAGTGAGAGTTATATAGATCAGTACTGGGTAATATAGAGCGGCGTGGGTTATATAGAGCAGTATGGAGTAATACAGAGCGGCACGGGTTACATAGAGCAGTATGGAGTAATATAGAGCGCGTGGGTTTTATAGAGCAGTATGGCGTAATATAGAGCAGTGTGGGTTAATATAGAGCAGTATGGAGTAATATAGAATGGCGTGGGTTATATAGAGCAGTATGGAGTAATATTGAGTGGCGTGAGTTATATAGAGCAGTATGGAGTAATATAGAGCAGCGTGGCTTATATAGAGCAGTATGGAGTAATATAGAGCGGCGTAGGTTATATAGAGCAGTATGGCGTAATATAGAGCGGTGTGGGTTATATAGAGCAGTATGG
>NW_015646171.1:321640-341963 GCF_001515625.1 Sinocyclocheilus rhinocerous | reverse complement strand
GGGTTATATAGAGCAGTATGGAGTAATATAGAGCCGCGTGGGTTATATAGAGCAGTATGGGGTAATATAGAGCGGCATGGGTTATATAGATCAGTATGGAGTAATATAGAGCAGCGTGGGTTTTATAGAGCAGTATGGCGTAATATAGAATGGCGTGGGTTATATAGAGCAGTATGGAGTAATATAGAGCGGCGTGAGTTATATAGAGCAGTATGGAGTAATATAGAGCAGCGTGGCTTATATAGAGCAGTATGGAGTAATATAGAGCGGCGTGGGTTATATAGAGCAGTATGGAGTAATATAGAGCGGTGTGGGTTATAGAGAGCAGTATAGAGTAATATAGAGCGACGTGGGTTATATAGAGCAGTATGGAATAATATAGCAGTCGTGGCCTAATGAGTAGAGAGTCGGACTTGTAATCCAAAGGTCGGAGGTTTGAGGCTCAGTACTGGCAGGGATTGTAGTGGGGGGAGTGAATGTACAGTGCTCTCTTCCACCCTCAATACCATGACTGAAGTGAGACCCTTGAGCACTGAACCCCCAACTGCTCCCCGACGCTGCAGCAAAAATGGCTGCCCACTGCTCCGGGTATGTGTGTGTGTTCACTACTCACTGCTGTGTGTGTGCACTTAGATGGGTTAAAAGCAGAGCACAAATTCCGAGTATGGGACACCATACTTGGCTACACGTCACGTCACTTTTTCATTTTAGAGCGGCATGGGTTATATAGAGCAGTATGGAGCAATATAGAGCGGTGTGGAGCAATATAGAGCGGTGTGGGTTATTTAGAGCAGTGTGGGGTAATAAAAGAGCGGCGTGGGTGATACAGAGCAGTACTGGGTAACATAGAGTGGGGTGAGTGATATATATAGCAGCATGAGGCAATATAGAGTGGCATGGGTTATATTGATAGGTATGGGGTAATATAGAATGGAGTGGGATTTATCCAGTAGTATTGGGTAATATAGAGTGGTGTGGGTTAAATAAAGCAATATGGTGTAATATAGAGCAGTGTGGGTGATACAGAGCAGTATTAGGTAATATAGAGCGGCGTAGGTGATATAGAGCAGTACTGGGTAATATAGAGCGGCGTGGGTGATAATGAGCTGCCTGGGATAATATAGAGAGGCATGGTGATACAGAGCAGAATGGAGTAATATAGAGCGGAACGGTGAAATAAATCTCTATGGGGTAATAAAGAGCGGTGTGATATAGATGATATAGAGCAGTATAGGGTAATGTAGATCGGCATAGGTGATACAGAGCAGTGTGTGGTAATACAGAGCAATATGTGGCAATACAGAGCACTAAGGATGATACAGAGCAGTATGAGAAATGATAGATTATGGGGTAATATAGCGTACTGTGGGATAATATAGAGGAGCAAGGGGAAATTTAGATTAGTCTGGGGTGATATAGAGTAATACAGAGAAATATAAAGTCATGTGTGGTGATATCGAGCAGTGTGGGATATTGCAGTGCATTGAGAGGTAATATAGAGCAATGTGGGCTAATGGGTTAATACAGAGCAGCACTGGGTAATATAGACAAGTATGGGGTTATGTAGAGTAGTGTAGGGTAAAATATAGCAATATGTGACAATACAGAGCAGTAAGGGTGATTTAGAAAAGTGAGAGATAACATAAAGCAGTGTGTGGTCATGTTCTGTTACCTTGTTTCTCTGTTTTTCCACCATCTGCCAGCGTCGCTGTGACAGTCAGGAGGGCCAGTAAAGCCAGACACACCCACTGCTGCTGCATGCTGGGAAAAAAATAAATGCACATTTAGTGTATGGCTCATAATACAACAAAACAAACAGCATGCAAATATCAACCTGTAAATGCTTCATCAACATACATGTAGAGACTATCTTTCTCTCTCTCTCTTTCTTTCAATCATTCTCTCTCTGTCTCTCAGGAGGAAAAGTAAAGGTGGATTGAATAATTAGAAAGCAATTTTATCCCAAACGCTCAGCTGCACTTCAGTTACCGTAGCAGTGCAGCCCATCGGCGACATCACCTCCATTTCAATTACTTATGAGCCTCCCTCTCTCCTTTTCTCTTCCTATTTCTGGTTGGCTGATTTCCTGCTGTGCCCATAAGCATTGGCTTGCTGGACTTTTTTCCTAGTTCTGCCTCATGTTAAAGACGCTCAGACATTTTCTCTCATCTCACAAAATCTGTAAATTACATGTCCAGGTCAAATTGAAATAAAATGAAGCCTATATTTAAAAAGATGTATTATTTTCATGACAGTTAAGCACATTTCCTCCAATATTCCATAATCCGACATAATTGCTGTGATGTGGATTTTTTTTTTGTAAAACTGGAACGTATTTATACATCATGCTAATATCTATTGTACTGCTTTTTATTAATGCAGATTTTAATTAAAACATTATTGTATTACAGTAATGAGAATGTAATAAGAGTCACCACTGAGAATTACAGGAATTGCAAAAGCAAAACACCCAGATGCATTACAGTAAACAAGCATTTTGGAACAAAATGTGCTGAAATGAAAATAAGCTCAAAATTCCAAAAAATGCGACCTGGTGCTGTTTCTGAGAGATTCGTCCCATCATTTCTGTCTCTATCAGTGCTAATCACGCTGGACGTCTCTCTGCCGCACCTGAGCTGTTCCACTTGAGTCAGACGCACATAATAACCATGATTTCAGTCAGATGGGCAAAAACCTGCCAATCAAAGACTCATGAGTCATGACATATAAAGCGGTTTGGATCGTTAAAACATAATCTGCCCTCCAAACCCTGATTAGCAACACTGCAAGTGAACGTGTGATACGGGATGAGAGGGAGGATTAGCCTGGAGTGATGTGACAGGAGCACTGAGATTTGAGGACTAGACAGCAGCAGGGTCAAGTGCGTGTAGAGTCGCAACCAATACTCCAGTGTCAATTGAACTGATTTAGCAAACAAGATGCAGAACCGTAATTTGCATGTAAACTTAAAAGTAGAATTAAAATGGAATGAATTGAAAGAAACTGCCGTTTTTAATAATACATTTCATTACTTAGCATGGTTTACCCGTAAACATGTTGTCACAAAACATATGTGCAAATCAACGTACGTAAATCAGATATTTATAATGCCTGATATTATAGCTAAATAACATATCAAATAAATGTAAGATAAATGTAAAAAAAAAAATCTATACCAAAAATATAAAATAAAAATACATTTATTTACTAATATATTTATTAATTACATTTTTAATATTTATTAATTAAATTCAAAATGTAATAATATTTAATTAAATATTTCTACATTTCATTTCAAATTAAATTAACTTTCATTTTACAGAACACTTCCATTTCCTATGAAATGAAGCAGGGAATGGACAAACTGATCAAATTTATCTTTGGATAAAAGCATCTGCAAAATTCATAAACGTAAAGGACAGATCCCATAATAGCCAATCTGTTTTGGGCCATTTTTATTGTTGTTTTGGACTAATGGCATTCCTCTTTAGCATGACTCTTTCATTCTTTCAGTAAATTCATCTTCCAGTCGTTCTGATTCTATTTCAACTCAAGTCTGAATTTTTCCCAATCCTACTAGACAGATATCATGAATACCTTCACGTTTAACCTCCGCAGACCCTAAAGGAAGTCCACTATTGTCACAAGACAAATGACTTGTGCTTTCTTACAAACCCCTACAGAGTGAAGATCTGAGGGGGGTCGGCCGTGTGTGTGTGTGTGTGTGTGTAAAGCACTGAGGTAAAGCTGTTATCCAGCTCTAACACTCCATTAGCTCATTGATCAGTGTAAAAGCAGGAGGGAGAGAGTGACAATGTGATCCATCAGAGTGAAACACGCGCACACACACACACACACACACACACACACAGAGAAGAAAGCTGTACTCGTCATTTTGGATAAAAGCATCTGCAAAATTCATAAACGTAAAGGACAGATCCCATAATAGCCAATCTGTTTTGGGCCATTTTTATTGTTGTTTTGGACTAATGGCATTCCTCTTTAGCATGACTCTTTCATTCTTTCAGTAAATTCATCTTCCAGTCGTTCTGATTCTATTTCAACTCAAGTCTGAATTTTTCCCAATCCTACTAGACAGATATCATGAATACCTTCACGTTTAACCTCCGCAGACCCTAAAGGAAGTCCACTATTGTCACAAGACAAATGACTTGTGCTTTCTTACAAACCCCTACAGAATGAAGACCTGAGGGGGGTCGGCCGTGTGTGTATGTGTGTGTGTGTGTGTGTAAAGCACTGAGGTAAAGCTGTTATCCAGCTCTAACACTCCATTAGCTCATTGATCAGTGTAAAAGCAGGAGGGAGAGAGTGACAATGTGATCCATCAGAGTGAAACACGCGCACACACACACACACACACACACACACACACAGAGAGAAGAAAGCTGTACTCGTCATTCGCAATCGACAGATTTCTGTAAGCCTGGTGCATTGGCTCTTAAAGGGACGGTGCACCCAGACAGCCAAATACTGTTATCATCTACTCACCTTCACGTCACACGAAACCTCTGTGATTTGCTTCTGTAAAACAGAAGCGATTTTATTTTTTTTCATAGAGTGAAAGTGGATGGTCATCCAAAAAGCGCCATCAAAATTTGGGCCTGATCCTCACAAAGCTGTCATATATAGTGTAAATCTCACAGATGCTCTTCTGAAACCTCTCTGTAGGAAGGCATGTTTTCATATGCGTTTTGATTGACAGGGTTTTATCTGCGCTGAGTCTGGCTTTGAGAGGAAATCTTCATGCTTGATCCAGCTACTCTGACTCAGACACAAACACGGATTTGTTGTTGTGGGCGGAGCTTATCAGAACCTGTTAGAATGCAGAAAAACAACAAGATGATCTAGAGAAGCCGGATAAAGACAAAGCTAGAGAGGATGAAATGTGATCTTTAGAGGAATGAGACTGAAAAAACAGAGTCAACATTTACTCTAATGCTTTACTGCACAAACCTGCTTCTGCCATTATTCAATTTAGACATGCCTCCAACTCGGAAGGTTGTCAGAAGGTTCTGGAAACGTTCTCTCAAAGTTATGAACAAACGTTCATCCAGTAATGCTAATAGAGTGTTCATGTTAGTTATCTGGCCTTAATGTCCTAAAAAGCGTTATTTATACATCATTCATGGAACGTTTTACTTTTAAATGTTAGTTGAATGTAACGCTTTTTAAACGTTACTTCCTGTTTCAAATCATTCAGAGAACATTCAAAGGTAACGTTCTCATCTTTGCAAAATCATAAAACGGAACATTAACATTCATGTAACCAAAAAAAAAAGTTTTTGAAACATTTAAAAAACAACATTCCGAAATACTGTAACTTAATGGACGCGTTCTTAGAACGTTTTTGTTTGCTGGATCTGAGCTCAAAGAAAAAACAGAGTTCCCTGCTGGTAATTATGACATCGTGGTGTTCATACATGCTCCTCTCATAAAAAAATCATTGCGACATGACTTGAAGGCGGCGTATGCTAGAACGCGGAGGAAATGTGAATTGTTAACAGTTTCTCTACACAGAATTCCTTCTGCTGTCACCAGGTCAGCTTTTGGAGAACAATAAACCTGACAGCACTTATCACAACACTGTGTGTGAATTTCTGTTTCGCATTGAGCTGCTTTATTTAGAGACATTTATAGTCTAAGAATCAGAGACGTGCTGCGAGCTGTGAATCTATAACACAATATAAATATTCAACAACCATCACTGACTGACAGACAAACAGTGAGAGAGCTGCTTTGACATGAATCACACTGACATGAACACAAACTATCAGACAACCAAATTCATAGCTAAAGATTTCAACATTTCACTCTCTGTGAATTACTGGGATGACATTGATTGCTTATTCCTCTTCAGACAGCTGATATGATCGCATTACACCGCTGATCTCAAACTAGATTTACTGGAGAAAATATATGAAAATGTTTGCATGCACAATACTGACGGACACTTGTGCATCTGATCACTTGGTAACACACACTGTAATCTGGATTACGTAATCAGTTTACAAAAATTAAATACTTGTAATTAGATTTGATTACATTTTAAAATACTCATAATCAGACTAGTTATTTTTTAATGAATACATGATTACATTTTATTTACACAATAGGAATAAATCATTCATAATTTAATGATTCTCCCTAATTCTTCTTTTTAATTTTCCTTTCTAAAATAGCCTACCGCTTATTTACATTCAGAACGTCTTCCAGTTTTGTAGACATTCACACAAAGACCAGTCATAATATAATTACAGTCAGATGGCCATAATTACACAGGAATTTAAGAGGCCACAGCATTTGACCACTGGATTCACAAAAATCATTTCAGTTTCAAGAAATGTTTTGTTAACATGTCAGCATTGCATCAATTTTCATTTGAATGATCATTCAGTGGGTTACGTAACCATGCATTACCATTTCTTAAGAAGACTTTGGTCTTTCAAACACATTAAAATGCACAAATTCATGTTATTTCTTCTTTACATGTAATGCAGAGATTCCCGAACTTTTTTTGTATATATTTGTAACTTTTGTTAAATATATTTTCTTTCTCTTTGTATTTGTGACCCTGCCTGTGAAAACCCAGCTAAAGTCATTTTTTGGTGATTTACTGTTTTCTACATAAAATCCTCCTTCATAAGGATGTAAAGAACATTCTGTGAAATAACCTTTATATCTTTAATATTGACTGAGTAAGGCCATGTCAAAGATTGAAATCATAGTGAAATTAATTGTTGAAATCAAACTTTGATGCTCGTTATCTCATAATTAGATTTTGAGACTTTAGCCTGGATTTCACAGACAGGGTCACATTTTTATCTCAATATGGTACACGATTATCCTATTTAAATCAATGTGATAAATGAGTTAGGTCAAAAGTAATCTAAAAGTAGTCCGATTACATGACCTAAAATGTGTAATGTAATGGATTACATTATTAACTACAATTTTTGTCATGTAATTTGGAATCAGTAACGGAATACACTTTGTAAGTAATCTACCCAGTGTTGGTAACACACATGATTTGAGGAATCACTGATGTCTGGAGCTCAAACGCTGTGGGGCGACACACATGCACACACTCAACTTTAACACTTTAACACTAAAGAGTGTCTTCAAATCCCTGACCCGTATGCAGCGAGGAGTCAGTACTAATAAATCCAGACCATATTCCCTTCAGCGAGGGGTCGGATTTCAGTAAACACAAGACACAAGACACAAATCAAACAATCAGATTCATGAGAGAGAAACCCTGTGCAGACAACACTAAGTCTGCAGACTTACACACACTCAGACGGATGGGTAAAGCCGCCGGGTCTCCGATAAACCTGCCAGGCACCTGTAATCCCAAATCACTTTCACACACACACACACACACACAGCTCATAGCTGGCAAAACCCTCTCAAATGGAAAATAGATGGGATGTGTGTTGCAAATCGACTTTTTGACATTCGTGTCTTTCCATGAATTTCACTCCAGAGAAAAGTTCAGCCGGAGGGAAGGAGTATTAGCTCACACACACACACACAGAAAACATCTTTCAGGATATTTCAGGAAGCACAACACCACCAAAGATGAGCCACCTCGCCTCACTCGACCCCGAAACACACGGTTTTTAAAGAAGTTTCTTCTGCTCACCAAGGCTGCATTTATTTGATCAAAAATACAGTAAAAACAGTAAAATTCTGAAATATTAATACAATTTCAAATAGCTGTTTTCTATGTGAGTATCTGTTAAACTGTAATTTATTTCTGTGATCAAAGCTGTATTTTCAGCATCATTCCTCCAGTTTTCAGTGTCACATGATCTTCAGAAATCATTCTAATATGCTGATTTGCTGCTCGAGAAACATCTCTGATTATTATCAATATTGAAAATCAATGTTATTTTAGTGGAGACTGTGATACATTTTATTTTTCAGGATTCACAGATGAATAGAAAGTTCAAAAGAACAGCGTTTATTTTAATCGAGATCTTTTGTAACACTATAAATGTTTTTAATGTCACTTGTGATCCATTTAAAGTGTCCTTGCTGAATAAAGTATTATTATTATTATTTTTAATCTTACTGACCCCAAACTTTTGAATGGTAGTGCATCACGGTTTCCACAATAATATGAAGCAGCACAACGTTTATAATAATCAGAAATATTTCTTGATGCTGAAAATTCAGCTTTGACTCAGAAATAAATTACATTTTACAATATATTCACATAGAAAAACGCTCTTTTAAATTGTAATAATATTTCACAATAATACTGTTTTTACTGTATTTTTAATCAAATAAATGCAGCTTTGGTGAGAATAAGACACTTAAAACACATTACTTTTGTCCAGTAGTAGTAAGTAACAATGTATTGTTGCATAATGCAAACTGCTTTGTTTACTATATTTAAAGCCAACAGGAAGCATGCAGTGAAGTACTTTAGTTTTTCACATCGACACTAACACAATGACATCTATTTAAATAACTTTAGCCTTTAGCAGTGCTGTCTGTACCGTCTCCGTGTCCCACACCAGGACTCTCAGCAGCATTATTTAGACGTTACGTGTTGGATTTAGCTGGCAAAACCCTCTCAAATGGAAAATAGATGGGATGTGTGTTGCAAATCGACTTTTTGACATTCGTGTCTTTCCATGAATTTCACTCCAGAGAAAAGTTCAGCCGGAGGGAAGGAGTATTAGCTCACACACACACACACAGAAAACATCTTTCAGGATATTTCAGGAAGCACAACACCACCAAAGATGAGCCACCTCGCCTCACTCGACCCCGAAACACACGTGTGTATCAATGTGTGTGAGTGTGTACATGTGTGTGTGTGTGTGTGTACACATACACCCACACATTTTAATGGCACAGCTCCCTCTGCAGGTGTAACAAAATCCCTAAAGGCAGCAGAAAGAGTCACCTGTCCGTTTTTAACCGTTATCCACAGCAACACTGAAGGCAGGGATTTTAGGACTAAACGCTGAGGCCTCTCAGACAGTTTCCTTAAATCAAGCAGAAACAGTCGGCGTAAGACCAACCTTCATCACAAACCCACAATCTACGAAGAAACAGAGAGCGAGAGAAATGCATCCTGAAATTCAGAGAAATGCATCGCTTATTAAAGTTTATTGAGCTTGTCAGGCTTTCTACGGCTGTTTCTGACAGCTCTGATCAGATTCTAGCCTACACACACACACACACACATCTCCAGAAGTAAGAGCTCGGCTCACCAGTATTTTTATGCTTGATTGCACTCAGAAACGTCAGAAGAGTTTTTCTCAACGGCTTCGGTGGGGTTTTATTTAGCTCAATTAGCAATTCAACAATCTCAACGTCTACAATACACACACACTACAATACTCACTCACACACACACACACACACACCTGATAAACACTGGTATTACATTTAAATATATTCATTGCAAAAACATTAAAAAGTAAATGTTCCATAATGCTTGCGAAATGATAAAACGGAGTGTTACCTTAACATTTCTCTAACCTTCAAATAACCAAAAAATGTTTTTAAACATTTAAAAAACTGGACGTTTTGAATGTTCAGAGAAATAATGTTTTTTTAATGACTTAACAGTAACGTTAGCAAAGTGTTCTTATAATATATCTGTTTTAGCTGGGTTTCTTTGAATGTGTGAGACTTACAATTAGCCGCTAGCTAAATAACTAGAAGAATTGACTGGTATTGACAGCCAATCAGGTGACTTAACAGTAACATTAGCAAAGTGTTCTTATAATATATCTTTTTTAGCTTGGTTTCTTTGAATGTGTGAGACTTACAATTAGCCGCTAGCTAAATAACTAGAAGAATTGACTGGTATTGACAGCCAATCAGATCACTTTGAAATTACAGGCATACTTTTTCCTGTTTTACCATACTCGATCTCTCTCTCCCTCTCTCTCCCACACACACACACACAGACGCAGACACAGACACAGACATGCACACACACACACACACACTCACACACACCTGATAAACACTGGTATTACATTTAAATATATTCATTGCAAAAACATTAAAAAGTAAATGTTCCATAATGCTTGCGAAATGATAAAACGGAGTGTTACCTTAACATTTCTCTAACCATTGTATAAAGTGCTATAAAAATAAAGGTGACTTGGCACTGTGGGACGAGGAACTAGGTATTCATGTAACGTATGTGACAAATAAAAGAACGCTGAACCTTGATCAATCATTGTACATTTCAAAAAACACGATATTACCAAACCCTGCAGAAAACAGAAACCCTCTTAGAATTTGTAATGGTTTTAATGGAAACTCTAATGGTCCCTGTGGGTCTCTACTGGTAATGTGTTGCTTTCTATTGCTGGCAAGTTCAAACCATTAAATCCTAATGGAATATGGCCTAAAAAAACACCACTGGACAGGGTTGCCAGGTCTGTGTAACAAAACCAACCCAAAAGCCAATCAAAAATGGCCCAAAAAAAGCCCAGTGACCCTATCCACATATCAAAACCCCACACAGGCCACTCCCACTCCTAAAATATACATTTACAGTCACTGTTATGCATCACACACAGTTTGAAAATCACTAATCATATTCTTTTTTCATAAAAGAGCTCAAAGGCCCCTTCTTCACAAAACTCATAATCTAGCAGTTTTATCAATACACACATTTAAGTAAGTTACTATTTATGCAATACGTGGGGTTTTAAAAAAACAAGTTTACAAACTGCGAACTTGGCACCATGCCACTGGAAGCACCCAGGTTTGGGTGTAATGCATTACTAAATAATTACTATAATTACTTTTCCCTTGAAAAGTGAAGTAAGGGATTACTCTTGTAATGTGTTGCTTTCTATTGCTGGCAAGTTCAAACCATTAAATCCTAATGGAATATGGCCTAAAAAAACACCACTGGACAGGGTTGCCAGGTCTGTGTAACAAAACCAACCCAAAAGCCAATCAAAAATGGCCCAAAAAAAGCCCAGTGACCCTATCCACATATCAAAACCCCACACAGGCCACTCCCACTCCTAAAATATACATTTACAGTCACTGTTATGCATCACACACAGTTTGAAAATCACTAATCATATTCTTTTTTCATAGAAGAGCTCAAAGGCCCCTTCTTCACAAAACTCATAATCTAGTAGTTTTATCAATACACGCATTTAAGTAAGTTACTATTTATGCAATACGTGGGGTTTAAAAAAAACAAGTTTACAAACTGCGAACTTGGCACCATGCCACTGGAAGCACCCAGGTTTGGGTGTAATGCATTACTAAATAATTACTATAATTACTTTTCCCTTGAAAAGTAAAGTAAGGGATTACTCTTGATTTTTCTGTCATTTCTTTACAGTTGATACTGTATAAATATAGAACAATTCTACATAAAACAATAGTTGATTTAACATCAAAATGCAACATTTAAAGTTAAAATGTATGTTTTTAATGTAAACTTCTCCCTTTACATACTTTGGTCAGTTCAAGAATAATTCTTTATTTGAAATGATTAAAAGAGCAGTTTTTTATGTCTATGCTTGTATTGTTCAACTGATCGAGGCTGATATTGGGGTTAGAAAGTAATAATGCAATACTTTTCAGAGAGAGTAATTAGTACAGTAATCTAATTGCACGGTACAATTTGTAATTAGTAGCTAGGAATGAATTTCTTTTTTAGAGTAACTTACCCAACACTGGAAACCATTAGGTAACGGTTAACAGCTTTAAAGGTTACGAGATGAAAACATTAGAGATGGATCATTTATGAGTGTCTTTCTGCTAGTTTTATACCCCGCTGTTGTTTGGGATGGTGGACTCTCACAGTCAGCCATATATTAACGGAGGAGTTGTGTTATTTTTGGTCAGCACTTGGAGAGTGTGAAGTAGAAGAAAGCAAGCGACATAAAGGGAGAGAAGGAGTGGGTGGGCTCTGTGGCAGCGGCTTTGAACGCATGCTAACATGCACACGGTGAGGCCGAGGTCATTGCTCTTATCCCACAGCAGCTTCTTCTAACTTCAGCTGCTCTAAAAACAGAGAGAGGTGCGCGGAGAGAGCGGGTGTAACTGTGGGCGGCGGCGCTGACCCCAACTCCTGACCGCCGCCATTCATCTCCAGCTTTATTTAGAGACCTGCGTTTGTTTGTGAGTTTAGTAGGTGGACGAGTCCCCGATTAAGCTTTCCAAAAGCCCTCCTCTTCCTCGCCGTCTGTTTGTGAAGATATCAGCCAACACAGCTCCACTTTAATCCCGATGAGAGGATGAGATCTTATAATCTCTCAGATTAGCGACACCAGCCGCCTCAACAGTTCTGTCATCATTCACTCACCCTGTAGTGCCTAGTGTTTTTTCATGTGGAACCCAAATGTGATCCTGGACCACAAAACCAGTCACATAAGTGTCAATTTTCGAAATTGAGATGTATACATCATCTGAAAGCTGAATACATAAGCTTTTCATTGATGTATGGTTTGTTAGGATATGACAATATTTGGCTGAGATACAACTATTTGAAAATCTGGAATCTGAGGGTGCAAAAAAATCTAAATATTGAGAAAATCATCTTTAAAGTTGTTCAAATGAAGTTCTTAGCAATGCATATTACTAATCAAAAATTAAGTTTTGATATATTTACGGTAGGAAATTTACAAAATATCTTCATGGAACATGATCTTTACTTAATATCCTAATGATTTTTGGCATAAAAGAAAAATGTATAATTTTGACCCATACAATGTATTGTTGGCTATTGCTACAAATACACCCCAGCGACTTAAGACTGCTTTTGTGCTCCAGGGACACAAATGAGGATTTACAATCAAATGAAATGAAAGGCAAGCTCTGCATTAAAGACGTCTATATGACTCATGCACTACATTATAATCCCTGTGTGAAAGGAACGCTCGTTAGAAGTTATTATTATTATATGCTGAAACTCTACACTAATGCTCTGGTCCTTTAATCTCGTATGACTTCAGAAGACTTGGAATATAGTCAGAACAAGGATTTTCAATCTTTTAGATGCTATGGACCCCCAAATATGATTAGCTTCATGCAAGTGACCCCCATCCAAAATTGTAGAAGGAATCTATATATTGTCATGTATAAAGACCCAATTTATGCTGTGAAAAGTTAATATTATTGTGTAAAATTTTATTAGTATTTATTTTATGACATTATTTTCTATTCACAATAGTACTTGTGTTATCTGCTTTATTTATTTATTAAAATCTATTTTGTATCATTTACTTATACATTTTAATCTATTTTCTATTTATTTGTGTGAATCTATTTTTAGTATTTATTCAAATCACATTTTCATTATTTATTTGTGTTTAAATTTATCTATTCATTAATTATTTTAAATACTTTTATTTATTTTATTTAATTTCATTTTTATTATTTAGTTTTACAATTTTTACATCTAGAATACAAGTAATAAGGACTATTTATATATTAGGAACAATTATATATTTATTTTAATCAAAATTTAATTATTTACTTATTTAAATGTTTTTATGAATAATGTTTTCATTATTTATTTTATTTTATTTTACAGTTTTTCTCAAAAATTTTCCATGGACACTAGAGCTAGAATACATATATGGACTATTTTTTTCTAACATTTTTTTATTTTAATCAAATTTTTATTTTTATTTATCTAAATATATTTTTAGTGTTTATTTATTTTAATCAAATTTTTCATTATTTATTTATTTGCATTTTTAAAATTTATTTAGATTATTTATTTTTTTATTCAGTGTTTCTATACATTTTTCCACGGACACCACAGCGCTAGAATACAAGTTATATGGACTATTTTTATTTTTCTAGCTTGATGCTCACTTTGAACTGTTGTTGTGTGGAGAACAGCAACTCCAAACTTCTCCTTTCATGTCCACCGCAGACACGAGGGCCAGTAAATGATGACAGAAGTTTGGCTGACTCTTCCTTTAGTCACAAACCATCAGTCATTAACCGTTTACGTGCTCCAGGTATTGATGATATAAAAGCCCATTGAATCAACAAACAAACTGATTGGGTATAATCCATAATTTCCCCAGAGCATCGTCTGGACCCTCATCTCACGTACTCGGCCTCTTTAATTGGGTGTCAGCCGTAATGACTCGAGGGCCTCAGAGAGGTTTGTGCAAAAAGACAGAGACAATAAAAAATAAATGTGGGCCGTAACATTAGAGCAGCGTCTCTATTATTATCTGTGTTCACTATATAGAAGCTCTTAAGATTAGATGTGCATTACGCTCCCACCCGAGTGAGTGAGTGCGTGAGTCAGTCACCACTATTAAACGCTTATTCTGGCCCACTGCGTCGGCCATTAGCATACAGCAGCCTATTAGCTGAGATTACAGACGCTCTGTCCACCCCCCATACAGACACCATTCCCTCTACATAATGAGCTCATGTACACACACACACACACACACACACACACTGTCAGCAGCTTTCAGAAAACTCTTTTTTTTTGCTCCACCTACACACTCTTAAAAATATAGATCTTTATTAGAAACAATGGTTCCATTAAGAGCCTTCAGAACCCACGGAATCTTTCCGTTGCACAAAAGGTTCTTTAGATTATTAAAATATTCTATCAATGATGAACTAACTTGAACAGAAAAATTGAAAAAAAAAAAAAAAAAGGTTCTTTTGAGAACTGATCACTGAAATGTTCTTCGGGGGGAAAAAAAGGTTCTTCATACATGCATCACTGTGAAAATCCTCTTTTACAGTCTGTTTTTAAGAGTGTAGAAAGCACCAACTACTATGGAATCAAAACACAGTTATATGTATTCATGTATAAAGATTCTACTCTATATAAAATGATTCTATTACATTACACTATTTTCTACTCATAGTATTGTACTGCTAGCAGTATTGTTTCTTTAAATGATTTTTTTAGTATTAATTTATTGAATCAATTATTAATTTATTTATATCAAATTTTTTAATCATTTATTTAACTATTTTTAAATTAATTTTAATCAACATTTTTATTATTTTTTCATGGACCCCCAAGCAAAAACCCCTGAACTAGAATACAAGTTTTATGGGCTATTTTTAATCATTTTAATGTCATTTTTATTTGTTTATTTATCTTTTCTAGTATTTTTTTAATCAAAAGTTTCATCATTTATTTTAATTATTTTTTATGTAATTCTATATTTTTTTATTTTTCACAATGGTTTTTCTAGCCAGTTCTAACTAGAACAAAAGTGGAATGGCTATTTTTATGGGCATTATTTATTTTAATCTATTTTTTTGTTTATTTAAATCTATTTTTAATATTTAAATTTTTAAAAAAAACTAAAGTTAAATTTTTCATTATTTATATTAATTGCATTTTTTTTTTTACACAATGTTTTTCTCTCTCTCTAGATTTTTCCAGAGAACCCCTAGTAAAAATCCCTGTGCTAGAATACAAGTTGTATGGAGTATTTTTTTATTCCTAGTGGAACCTTTATATTTAAGAGTGTAGTGAACAAAAGGTTTTTGGATTATTAAAACGTTCTTCACACTAAGAAAAAAATGGTTCTTTTCCGAACTGAACTACTACCAACAGCAATGAATCAGGCGTGGAGTTTTGAGCACTGAACGTCAGCTTGAGCCAGCAGCCGCTGGAAATCTGGCTTACAAGGCTGAGAAATATTGCTCTCGAACACCAGCTAAACACATCCAACATCTCACATCTAAACAAATGAACGTTCCCCCACGGCTGACATCCAGACTCTCGCCGGAAAATGAAAACATGCTCTGCGTCTCCATCACTGTGACAACATCACTGTGACAACATTAACAACATCATGCACATCATCTTTAATAATTCAGTTCGCAACAAATTTTCCATCTCTCTCCAGCTGTTAACAGGTCTGTATCGATCCGATCTGTGTGTTATTAATTAAGTGCTGTTTGTCTCGGAGCTGAAGCTGGAACACCAGAAAACTAAATAAAAGAGCTTCGAGTCTCACGGCGTCTTTAATTGATCTGTTTTAAAAGATCTCTTCTCCTCATCAGTTGATTCTCATACACAGCACTGAGATGTAGAGTTGTCCAAAACAATTTCCATTTCTACTACAACACTAACATTACAACAGAACTGACTCAAGAACTGACTTGCTTGACCGTGATGATTTTTCTTTTTGGCTGACATCATCAATCCCTCATTTAAGCCCCGCCCACTTTTTTATGATCCAATCGATCACGAGTGGATAAAAGGGCTGTGCTTTTTGCTGTTGTTTATCACTGAATATTCTGCTTTCTTTCTGCACTATTTTCTACTCGTATAGCAATGTAATGCTAGCAGTATTATTTATTTATATCTATTCTGTAGTATTTATTTATTTAACATTTTATTTTTTTATTTACTCATTTGTTTGTTTTAATCTAATTTCTCATTATTTATTTAAATATTCTGTATTAATTTTAATCTATATTTTTTAAACTACTTTATTTAATTAATTATTTTTTTTATAATTTCACGGACCCCCTAGCAAAAACCCCTGAACTATAATACAATTTTTAAAATCATTTATTTATTTGTTTTATTTCATTTTTTTTATTTAAATTTATTTGTTTATTTAAATATTTCTTTATTTATTTGATCTAATTTTTCATTATTTATTTAGTAAATTTTTTTATTGATTTATTTCTACATTTTTTGCAATGTTTTTTTTCTCTCTAGATTTTTCCAGAGACCCCCTAGCAAAAAAACCTGTGCTAGAATACGAGTTGTATGAACTATTTTTATACTCATTTAATTATCTTTTTAGAATTGATGCTGACATCATCGATCCCTCATTTAAGCCCCGCCCCTCCATGTGTAACGCCCACTTTTCATGATCCAATCAGTCACTGGTGGACAAAAGGGCTCTACTTATTTATTAATCACTGAACATCCTGCTCTCCTCAGAAATATATCTGATCGCTGAAGTAAAACGCACAGGTTTCCTGAGCTTTGAGAGACCTAAACTGTTCCTCTGGGAAAGGATTTGCAGAATCTGTAGAAGTGATTTACCACAAGCCAACAAGATCATATAAAAAGATAACGTTTTCAATAAAACAACACATCAAGCTGAACCGCTCTTCTGTGGCACTATCCTCACCAAATGGAGCGGGTTTCCGAAACACTCCCCTGTCTGCCATTGCTCAGACAAATAAATCGTCCCGCCCACAATCACACCACTGGTTGAATTAAAGTTGTGGAGCTGGACTAAGCATGCAAATGAAAGAGTGCTGTGGGGATGATGCATTTTTGTAGGCCAAAACCCATAAACTGAGTTGCATTTTAGCACTTCTGGTTCAATCTGGTCCTGAAGTCAATGGGTTTTGGGTTAAATGCTTGAAATAAGGTCTGTGGTAAACACAAGCTCAAGTTTTTTTTTTGTTTGTTTGTTTTGTACTGGTGTTTCAAGTAAAAAATGTATAGAAACACTGAATAAAAAAATAAATAATCTAAATAAATTTAAAAATGTAAATAAATAAATAATGAAAAATTAGGGTGATGCAAACTATAAATAAAAATACATAATCACCAGAATTGTTTTAGTATCAGATACTATTTCAGTTTTTGAGATATTGTTTTAGTTTTTATTAATATTTTGAATTTGTTTCTATTTTTACATTTTGTTTTCATTCTGATTTTAGTAAGTTTTGTTGTGTTTTTGTCAGTTTTATTCGTTTTTGTTTATTTTTAAATATGCCTATATGCATTTTTATTTCGATTTTACACTGAAACAAAAATGGTAGAATATACTTTGAAGCAATTCTCACTCATAATTCTCACAAATAATTACAAAGAAACCGCAAGTAACACATTGAATTAAATGGGAAATAAAAAAACTGAGATAGTATTTTCTTGTAAAACATACTCCAATAATCTTTGTTTTATTGACAAAATTAAAAAAAATCATGTTTTACAGTGTAGTTATTTTAGTACTTCAACTTAACTAAATGAAAATGAGAAATCGCTGAAATAGTAAAAGTCTAAGCTTTTTTATATTTTATTTTATTTCAGTTAAATTGGTGAGTAGGGTTTGGTTTTAGTTATCTATAATAACCCTGGTCATACACCAGCATGTCATTTATTGTATCTTATGTGATTTGAGAAAGTATTTTAACATAAAATGTGCATATTACCTAATGTTTCTGGCCTTTTACTGTGATATAATTTTCTCCTGATATCGGTTTTAAACAGAACTAATGTGTGTTCATTAACAGCCATTAAGACACTCAATCTGTCAATCACTCCGCTTACTTCACTGCTTCTTTTCTTTCAGTCTCGGGTGACTTCATACTGAGAGACAATCATCTCACTTCATTAGACAAACACAAACAACCCAGCACTCCCGCAGGGAGACAAACAGAGAGCGAGCGAGAGAGACGGGGCGATCCAGGTGAGACGAATGCTCTGATCCGATCATGTGCAGGAGATCAATAATCACCTGTGAGACACTTTAGAGCGGGGTGAGCCAATAGAGGGGTGCATGCTGGGAAAAACCTGATCAGTATTTTCAAGTAAAAGCGGTCATTCAGTGGCTCTCGGGGGAGAAAACAGCCAATCAGAGGCTGGCAGAGTGAACCCAGCGTTTAGACGCTATGAAAACGATGACTTTCACTATAACAGCAAATGGACGGTCAGATCTGAATGAATCAGCATTAGGTCTGCTGGAACTTTATCATCTCAGATCAAATGAAAACTTTGGTAACCCACATCTACATCTTAATGAGCATGAGGATGATTGCATTTTATTACCAAGATAAAGGCCCATTCACACACAACTATAACTACAAAATCTATTATTATCAATGTTCAACGTTGAAAACAGTTTTTGCTGCTTAATGTTTTTGTGTAAACCGTAATACACCACCATTCAAAAGTTTGGGGTCAGTAATATATATATATATATAAAAATATATATAAATTGATCAAAAGTGACAGTAAAGACATTTGTAATGTTACAAAAGATATCTATTTCAAATAAATGCAGTTCCTTTGAACTTTCTATGTATCAAAGAATCCTGAAAACATAGTTTCCATAAATTCAGCTTTGCATCACAATAATAAATTACATTTTAAAGTATATTCAGATAGAAAACAGTTATTTAATTTATAATATTTTTCACAAAAATGTGAAGCGGAACAACTATCTTTAGCATTGATAATCAGAAATGTTTCTTGATGCTCAAGTGACTCTTGAAGCTGATATGCTCAAATCAGCATATTAGAATGATTTCTGAAGATCATGTGACACTGAAGACTGGAGTAATGATGCTGAAAATACAGCTTTGATCACAGGAATAAATTACATTTTACAATATTTTCACATAGAAAACACAGTTATTTTAAACTATAATAATTTGACACAATTTTTACTGTATTTTTGATCAAATAAATCAGCCTTCGTGAGCAGAAGAGACTTCTTTCAAAAATATTTAAAATCTTACTGATTCCAAACTTCAATAGTGTATCTTCCAAAACTAAGAATAAAACTTGTGTAACCACAGACCACCATGTTTGTTTCGTAACACCATCAGTTACATCATCATCATCGTCAATCAAGTCAATGGAATCGTGTGTCAGTTCAGACAGAGGTCTGTTTTTTCCGCACCGGAGCACCAGCGAGTGTGTGTGTTTCCATGGAACATCCTTCTGAGAATCCAAACTCGGTGTGTGTGTGTGTTCCTTACACAAGCAGGGCTGTTATTCTCCATCGGCCTCCTGCACCTTAGCGACCCAATGCATGAGAAAGCGGTCTCCAGCTGCTTGAATGAAAAGAGGGAATCGAACAGAACAGACAGAGAAATGCAACAACCCCCCTGCACCTCTACCCAGCATGCTTTTGTGTTTGGATGTGTATATAACCACCAGTTCCCACATAGTCGACCAGATCCATGGGAGATTAATCTCCACTGACAACGTCAGCTGCTCTCACACTCCTGAAATAAAGGTTCAGAAGGGAGCTTTTGCAGCGAAGCCATTGAAGAACCATTACTGGTTCCCCAGAGAACATTTCAGTGATCAGTTCTTATTAAAAGAACCATTTTTTCTTAGTGTGAAGAACATTTTAAAAATCTAAAGTATGGAAGCTTTCCGCCACGGCATTAAAAAATAAAAAAGGTACATATGACTTTTTATCTCACAATTCTCAATTGTGAGAAATAAACTCGCAAACATGAGAAAAAGAGTCTGAATTGTGAGAAATAAACTCCCAAACGTGAGAAAAAGAGTCTGAATTGTGAGAAATAAACTCGCAAACGTGAGAAAAAAGTCTGAATTATGAGAAATAAACTCGCAAACGTGAGAAAA
>NW_015646171.1:317952-321564 GCF_001515625.1 Sinocyclocheilus rhinocerous | reverse complement strand
ATTGATTCAGTCAGTGTGGAAGAACTTGACTGGTCTGCATAAAGCCAAGTCCTAATCCCAGCTAAACACCTCTGGTGTGACTGTAAATGCAGTCCTTGAGCCAAAAACTTAGACCAAACACCAATGACTTGTGCATATGGGTACAGTCATTTTAGACACTTCCAAAACTGTTGCAACAGAGATGGAAATACAAATTTTAAATACAATAATTATGTGTTCCATCTTACGTTGCCACCGTTTTGGAAGTGACTTTTTCTGTTCTAAAGAAGGGGGTGTCCCAATACTTTTGTCAACATAGTGTATGTACAAATCATTGGTGTTTGGTGATGAGTTTTTGGCTCAGGGTCTGCATGTAAAGTCCCACCAGAGGTGTTCAGCTGGGATTAGGACGTTGCTTTCTGCAGACCAGTCAGGTTCTTCCACACTGACTAAATCAATCATTTCTTTTTGAACCTTGCCTTATACACAGAGGCATTGTCATGTTAGAATAGAAAAGGGTCCTGTCCAAACTGTTGCTATAAAATTAGAAGCACACAATTCCCTAGAATATCATTCTATGCTTAAACATTAAGATTTGTACTCATGGAAATTACTAAAGTAGTGAAACCTGCTCATTAGAAGGGGTTGTCACAATACTTTTGACCATATTATAGTGTATAAACTCACAATTCAGAGAAAAAAGTTGAAATTGTGAGATTTAAAGTCAGTTTTTATTTTTTGTTTTGTGGTGGAAATAAGCTTCCATACTATAGAACCTTGTTCCACTATAAAGAACCCTTTGTGGATTGGAAAGATTCCATGGAAGTTAAAGGTTCTTTATGGAACCATCAAAGCCAGTAAAGAACCTTTATTTTTGCATTAGCGCCTCACTATGTGCTGGGAATGATCCAGGTTTACCTCCATCAACAGCATAGACTCCATTAAAAAACAAAATAATATTAGCCTCACGTTTACTTGTAATTGAGTCACACCTTGGCCTGGAAGTGAGAGAACAGTCAGTGGCAGCTGGTGGCTGTTCAGTTGAGCAGGACTAGTTCTGATAGGTTAACCGATAACTATGGCAACAGCAGCGGCGTTGAGGCCCGATGCTCGGAGCTCACAGGGTCGCACGGCACCCCGCTTATTCTCATTCCAGTCAGGAACGACCCACTTCACACACCACCCTGGGAAAAACGGCCTCTCTAAACACACACACATGCCCTATACGTGGAAGTCTGAATGTAGACGATACACCCACACGCACGAGGTGTTCTCAAAAGAAGGAAAGAGAAAACAGCAGATGTAAGCCGCTGAGATTTGCAGAGGTTTCACCTGTCACTGTGAGGAGAGGAGGAGCATGAAATGTATGTTGATAAGGAGGAGGGTAACACACTCTTCGTTTAGCTGCTTTGGCTTGATCTCTCTCTCTCTCTCTCTCTCTCTCCTGTCGTCCCAGAGGGGATGTTCCCACACAGATAAAAGGTGGGCCACGGCAAACCCGTTTAAATGCTTTTCTAAGGAAACGCTTTGAAGTTTATACAGGCAATGCTTGCTTTCCTGCATAACAATATCATTTACATCATCCCATCGGAGACGTAAAGAAAAACACGAGAATATCGCCGGGTGAATCTCACAAAACATGCCAGATTTCACTCCAAAATCAATTTAAAAAAATAAGAAATTATATTCCGCAGTAATAGAAAATTTCAGAATCAATTATATTTTTATGCAGTATGACATTATTTTCAGCTATTCCCAAATTACCCTTACTTTGATGCAAAAATATATATCAAATTATATTTTTAAAACAATATTAAATATTTACATTTAAAAACAACATTTTAATTGAAAACATTATATAATATGTATTACTGTAATATAAAAGAATACAATATTACAGTAATTAGAATTGAATGAGAATCAACATTCAGAATAACGATATAAACTTAAAAATAAGGAAAATGCCTTTTCAGAATCCACAAGCTTTTTCGCATTACGAAATTATTTTAATGACAATTAAAAAATTTTACATAATCTGTAATTATTGTCATGCAAAATAATGTATAACATATAGCATATAGTAAAAATAATGTTATATAAAAATTTACATTTTTTTGTTTTAAATGTGTATTATATTGTATTTATCAAAAATATTACATATTTACATTTAATTGTTTTAAATTTTTATTTATTTATTTAAATTTAAAACATTGCATATTATTTATTACTGTAACAGAAAAAAATACAATATTACAACAATTAGAATCAAATAAAAATCAACATTCAAAATAATGATAAATGTAAAAATTAAGAAAATGCCTTTTAGAGTCAACAAGTTGATTTGCATTGACATTATTTTCTTGACAATTAAACATATTTCCAAATAATTTGTAATTACTGTAATGCAATATAACAGAATACAATAAAATACACTAAACAAGTAACATTTAATATTTAAATATACATTTAAAAAGAATAAATTTCAAAACAATAAAGTATTTCTACTGTAAAAAAAAAAATTACAGTAATTAGAATCTAATGGAAATCAACATTCAGATTAATGATACGCTTAATGTAATACCATAAAACATAAAAATAGGCATTTATTTTCTTAATGCGAACTATAATTGTTTTGGTTTTGAGGTGAAATGTCACCTGGACGGATTTTGCGTAGAAGCTCTAACATTGAGCCCATAACCTTCAGGCATGCTCTCCAACCAGAGCTGAAACACTTCTTTAACTTGCATTATTTTATATTTCGCCAACCAGAGGTCACAAACACCTGCTGACCTCAGAACTGCTGCCACAGGAAGAGATTTCTCACGCTTTAAACCCTGACAGCAGAATGACACGCTAAAGACACCCAACACCATCGCTACACCGGCGCCGAGCGCACAAAGGCCTCAGAAACAGCGCTTATCTCAGCCTTTCATCCTCCGGCGCGCTTCAGAAACAACCAGAGAGTGGGATCTGAAGAGACATCTGCTCAAGCTTTCTCCAAGAAAACACACAAATCTCTTTCTGAGACCTTGTTTGGCTTTAAACGAGCGCAGAAGTCGTGAATTCAGCATTACGGCTCTGAGCTTCAAGACGGAGGTTTAAAGTTACGTACCTGTAGTCTGAGGAATAGATTGGTGTTTCTCTTCCTAATTCCACCTGTTTGCCCTGTTTGTTTTTCTTTTTATTCTCCTATCTCTAGCCGTCTGTCTGTCAGTCAGACGAGGATAAAAGTATGAAAGGAAACAGAATATATTCTGCCTGCTGCGTGAAATTAAACTCCAGCACCTTTCACTCAATGAAGTTTCCCTCGACACACACTAGTAAAGAGAATCCATCCACACACATGATATAACTAATCTAACCAAACAACGGGTGTAAATTAGAGAGGTACTGACGTCCTCCAGCAGTTTGGTTAGTTTAATGTGTTTTCTGCAGGCACACGGCTCATCTTAACCCTGGTACAGCCTGACATATGAAATCATAGTCAGAAAAAAAAAAATATATATATATATATATATCTTTGGGATTTTGTTAATTTTTTTGTAATGATTTAAACATTTTTAATATTTTTGTAATTTGTTTTACAAGTTAAAGGGGTCATATGATGCTGCTAAAAAGAACATTATTTTGTGT
>NW_015646171.1:300394-317807 GCF_001515625.1 Sinocyclocheilus rhinocerous | reverse complement strand
TATATTTTTTTTTTTTTTTTATTAAACAATTTATTGAACTTTTAGACAAAATCTACAAAACAAATCTGCATATGTGTTTTATGTTTTGTATCATATTTGATACATCATTCTTTTATGGCTCATACAGTATGATACAGTATAATGGGAATATAGAGGAAAAACACCTCAATTTAAAATTAAAATTGAATTTTAAATCATTATATAATATGTATCAATGTAATACGAAAAAATAAAAGTATTACAGTTATTAGAGCATTTAAAACTTAGTCGAGGAAAATGACTTTTTAGGATTAATTAGATTTTTTGCATCATGATATAAAACATATTTCTAAATAATCAGTAATTACTGTAATACAAAAACGTATATTATATTGTTTATATTAAAAAATACAAAATATTAAATATTTCAACAAACTGAAATTGAAAACATTTTATAATATACTGTATATTATATAATAGAAGTCTGAAAAATCAAATTTTTTATTTATTGAACTTTTAGACAAACAAAATAAATGCATGTGTTTTATGTTTTGAATCATATTTGAGATATCTGGCTTTTATGGCTCATATAGACTGATATTAACAGAAAATGAAGTAAAAACAGCTCAATTTTATTCAGAGACTCAAAATTTGCAAAAATATACAATTTGGTGCAGATGCTGATATTTATATGATGAGATTCTGATGCTTGTAATGTAAAACAATGAGATCTTTATAACAGTATAGCAGATATAAAATGATATAAATATCAGTCGTCGCTCTGTATCTCCAATAATATGTCTTAGTAAGATGAGATGTAAATGCTCCAAACATATAATGCAGTGATTGAGAGCTGAAGAAATAAAGGCTCCTCAGAAGATGTGAGATGTTCTGGAAAAAGAGCTTTGACTGGATAAAAAACTCTAAACTATCAATCAGACGTCAGAAGGCATGGAGTAGATTGTGTGCGACAGATTTACAGCAAAGTTTTGATCCTACAGATCATTTAGAGGACTTGATACAGGCTTTATAGGGTTAAAAGTTGGTGCCCAGATGCAACAAACTTTACACCCTGTATACACAAACACAGATGCCAATGTCTAGCCAACATCACGTGAACACAAAGCTTGTGTTGCTGCCACTGAACCTGACTTATTAGTTAGCTATTTAGACTCCAGCTGTAAAGGTTAAAACACAAATGTGATCCTGGAGCACAAAACCAGTCATAAGCAGCGACTTAACACTGCTTTTGTGCTCCAGGGTCACATATAGTTAAATGACTCGTTATCAGCGCCGATATTCCCTAATCTCAATGAAAGGATCGCAGAAGGTAGCGCTAAACGAAACATCTGTAATACAGTCATCAGTCCAGCTGGAAAATCCATCTGTGATCCTACCAAGAGAGAAAAACCCCTCAAACACTCACACATCCGGCGCATGAAGACAATCACTTCAGTATGAAATATTAATACAGGCAGTCAGGGACAGAGACGCTCTCAACACCTGCAGAAACACATCTCTCCTTCATCCTCTCATTTCCCATTCATGAATAGTACACATCCATCTGCATCCCTCCATCTCTTTCTTTCTTTCTTTCTTTCTTTCTCTATGTGTGTTTCTTTACTTCCCTTCTTTGCGAGGAAAGCCCAGAGCGCACGAGGTTGCCTCACACGAACCTCTGATCTGAATAGGCCTCTGTTATTTACAACCAACCCATCCAGCGTCCATGGGCCCTCAGCAGCCTTTGAGTGCGTCTGATGAAACGAAATGAAATCTCCAATTCATGCCGCTACGTCAGACAGGACGCCCACTGAATACCATAAAAACACTCTCTCTCTGCACACATTCACATGCATCAACACAAACTCACTTGCATCACTGCACAAACATCAATGATGATATTAGACATATCAAAGGTTTGTCCGAAGCATCATCTCTCTGTCAGGCTTCACTGATATTGTGGTCAATAACAAATGATTTTTGGCATAAAAGAAAAATGTATAATTTTGACCCATACTATGTATTGTTGGTTATTGCTACAAATATACCCCAGCGACTTAAGACTGCTTTTGTGCTCCAGGCTCACATAAGATCTAGTTGTGCAAAGTTTTTAGAAATTTATCTGAATTTCTGTTGGTTTGTTATGTTTATGAAAAGTCAATGCAAAAATACTGTAACAATCTAATTTACAAGTCAAGTGTTTTTCTTAGAAATCTAATCCTTGGTTTCATATGGTTTTGGAAAAGTATTTCCAAACATTTAATTTAATGACTCTAAAAAGTTCTGACATTTTTAAATAAATACTAATTACTGTTCTTGACCGTCTAGAGGGGTATTTTATATATATATATATATATATATATATATGTTTTTTTTATCAGTTTAAAGGAAAATTTTATGGGTCATTGCAGAAGGATGAAAAGAAAAATAGCGTAATAATTAATTTAAAAGTCCATTGTTTTGGTTAGAAATCTAATCTTTGGTTTCATAAGGTTTTGAAAAACTTTTCAACAAAGTTTTCATTTAATGACTAAAAAAACAAGTAAAAAATAATAATTTATTGTCCATATTGCTTGAAGTGAGTGTTCAAAACATTTTAAAAATGTTTTCAAAATATTTCATTGGTCATATAGTTTGATGTGAACCTGAACTAACCCTGCCATGTCTTAGAAAGTCAAATATTCGGATATTTTTAAGAAATATTAATTACTGTTTTTGAAAATTCAGCAACTGACTTTTAGTTCTGTGAGCTGCTCTATAACATGGGCCAAAAATAAAACTCTGAAAAGAAAAATTTTCACCAAAATTAGAAAACATTAGGGTAGGTACATTAAACAAATTTTTCAATCTTGAACACTCTAAAAAACAGTGAAACATTTTTTCCCTTTTTTTACAGAATGGGCACTTGTCAGACACATTAGGATAGAGAGAGAACGAGAGAGAGAGTTTTTTTTAAAAGATGAAAATAATAAAATGGAAGGAATAAAAATATTTCACTTTTTTTTTTTTTTTCATTTTTAAAAATGTTAATATATCCAAACAAAACAAGGGAGAAGAAAGAGAAAAAGGAAGGCAGAAGGAAGAGCAAAACATCCGAAATAAAAGATTACATTAATATAAATTATAAAAATATAAGTAAATAAAAATATTCCTTTACAAACTGAAAAAAAAGTTTCCTTTTTGTTTTTCTTTATGTTTTCAATTTTATTTTTAATGTATTGGGTTTTTTTTTTTGTTTAATTTTTTTAATCTGTCCAAACAAAACAAGTCACACTGCTGACTCATTTACAACAGCAGAGTTTACCCACAATGCAACACACACAGAGGACCAATTTCTCTTCAAACTAACACAATAAGCCACTTGAGGCCATGTGTCTATTACCGCGGGTAAGTGATCTTAACCCAGTGACCTTGGTCAAATCACTGTAATGAACGGCCTCAAGTGGCTTAACAGCAGCAACACTCATAAAAGACCATGTTTATTAGTTTACAATGTGGTTATAATGTTCAATAAATATTAATTAATAAGAATCAGAATAAATCTGAATTAAGTAATATAATGCATTAGTCTAACTGTAGATTATTACAGAATGTGCGTGACAGTTTATCATAATTTCATGACGACTTCAAATACGACTAATCAAATCAGAGTCTGTTTTGGAAAGTAAATTAATCTACTGTCTCTCTCTCTCCACCAATGCATGTCTCTCCTTCTCTCGCATGTATTTATGAGTCCATGTTTGTCTTTTTGAGCTCAAAATCTCATTAATGTAGTACACGATGGTTACAGAGCTTAGAAACCACAGGAACACGAGCTAATAGTTTTGCATAATTCAGTACAATGGTTATAATGATAAATAAATTGCTTCATTTTCTCGCTGTCTAACGTAATTCGCTTTTGATTGTAAACGTGTATGTGGTACCTGGTTGATCACGCTGAGGTGCTCATCCGCCGTGTCCTTCTTACAAAGAGCGACTAAAAGAAACAAGTCAGAAAAAGCAGAGGAAATCAAATTAAACTCCAAGCTAAACACACACACACACATTTACACACCGCTTTGATTTCTCTTGTTGTTAAAAGTAAGTCGGATAATGAAAGGACGGGTAAAACCTTCACAACGATTTACGCCAAAATCCTCCTCCAAACTTTGAATCTTCATTCAGCCAAAAAACAGGCCGTCAAGCACGTCCATGTGATGCCTGATTCTGAATAATTGGGACTTTTGGAGAGAAGTGTGTGTGTGTGTGTGCGTGTGTGTGTGTGCATGTGTGTGTGTGTGTGTGCGTGTGTGTGTGTGTGTGTGTGCGTGTGTGTGTGTGCATGTGTGTGTGGTGATTGAAAAACCCCTCGAAGCGGTTCAAATATTAAAACCACAAGGCGGCTGTTGCTTTGCATATTTCACTGCATGTGCTCAGAAATCTGCTGTTTTCCACTGATCCAGAAAAATCAAGTCAAACTGAGAGTTTAAAATACAGATACACACACACACACACACACACAGCTGTATTAAAGGACGTCCCATAAACAGCATCAATGACATGCTGTCCATTTCCACAGACAACCATTCTGAATCATAAAAACGAGCTAAAACGAGTTACAGTAATGCAAGTGTGCCAGAGGGTAAAAAAGCAGAAGGGTGAAGCTCGCATTTTGTTCGAGCACTTGCATGAATTATTCAATTAAAAAAAAAAACATATCTAAAGCATTGTTTTGAGGTGCAACTTCAGTTCTAGGTGGATGAAGTTCTGCTGATGTAATTTGTGTGTGTTGCTCCATGTAAACAAGTCTTTTACTGATAGTTGCGTTATGTTCCTTTATGGTCTCTTGGCACGTATCATGTAGAGTTCATGTAAACAGTCTTCTATCCATAATAACACTTCCTTCAGTGAAAAAGTCAACTGGTCTGAATCAGGAGAGAAATCTGCACAGATCAAGCAGCGTTTACAAGCCAAAACAGTCCAAAACGGCTCTAAACAAATATGATTTTGATGTGAGAGACAACATGAGATGGACTACAACAAAAAAGTTTGAAGTTAAAATATCTTAATGCTGGATTTGTTTCAGCTTTTGTCTTCTCCAGATGTTAACTGATGGACTGGAGTGCTGTGGATTACTCGTGGATTATTGAGATGTTTTTATCAGCTCTCATTCTGACGGCACCCATTCACTGCAGAGCATCCATTGCTGAGACACTGATGCAATGCTACATTTCTACAAATCTGATGAAGAAACAAACTCATCCTAATCTTGGATGACCTGAGGAGGAGGAGTACATTTTTAGCAAATTTTTCGGAAGAACTATTCCTTTAACTTTATCATTTAATATAGACATAAGACAAAGCCCATGGGGGGAATTTGCCTTATATATCTTGAATTAATAAACAGACTTAATGCATCAACTTCTAAAAGAAAGAAAACATTTCCACTATTAATCAAACTGAGTTTGTACTAGTATTTTGGCACAAATTTGTCGTCAAATTACACGGAAGTCAACATGGACAGGTTGTGTGACATCCACATCCTAATAAACCATAAACAAAACTAAACAGCGCAGGAGAAAATGCCACCCAGAAGACATTAAACCCAATAAAACTTAAGAAAATACTGTAAATTCTGGGGGCTGAAGCAAAACTAGAAGCGCTGCTGTACTGCTGAAACAGTACGTTTGTGCACATAGAGGAGAGAGAGCTCTGGATGAGAGCCTAATATCCCATTACTGAGCGGAGCATCTCAGTGTGAAACGTTATTAAACAGAGCTGGATTACACAGCAGACGGCTGTAATCTCTAATCTAACCTCAGCACTGCCCACATAATCCCCAGGATTACAGACAATAAAAACTTCAATCTCTTTAAACACTGCTTTAAACTTTGAGCACACTTCTCAGAGCTCGTTATGAATCGCATGCATTATTAATCAGAATATATTAGCTCTTATAAATTTAAATACTTAGATGCACACAGACTGTGCATTAATTTCCACGGCAACCCCGAGCCTGACATTCGAACTCAATAACATGATCTTTCCTCCCAAATGAGTTATTTAATGAGGAGGAGGAGGATTTCATTTAATCCGGTTATATATTAGCAAAGTCAACAGAAAGTTGCCGTTTTATTTCACTAAAGCCGTAAGAATATTATTGCTGGAGAATATTCTAGTCTCTTCATTATCAGATTCAAACGAGATTATCAGAGATTCATCTCCGCTTTCGGAAACACAAATGGATGTGAAACGCTGAATTTAGAAAGCAGAAGATGCATGCAATTACACGCACACAGAAGCATAATTTATTTATTTTTTTAAATGCATTGATTCTAGTTTCTCGTCAATAAATGAATCATTAGTCAAATGTAATCAAATGCAATTCTGGGGCCAAACATGCATTATCTTTTCTTCATTTGTAAGTGTGCGAGAAATGAGACTTCATTTATTAAGTTCACCTTCATCAGTTCATGCTGCATGAAATATACAATCATGGCGATCTGTAAAATCAAGAGTTAATGATTCAACAAGAGGCTGAGGAGAAAAACCCAATAAAACGCAATCTTCACAAGCCACAGACCAACCAACACGAGTCAAACGATTAACCCGTCCACTTCCTATCTGCTAACTGCACATACATCACTGCTGATCACAATCAAACGCAGCGCTTCACCATATATCAAACCAACAGACGTCCAGCAATGCCGGATCCGATCAAAGAGTGGTTTTCCCCTTCCTCTTTCTCTCATATATTACGAAGGGAATATCAGCGATGATTTGCTTCCTGTCAAATCTATTAAGACGAATAAAGACACATTAATCATGCCAGAGGAGGATATTAACTAACACTTCTTACTCAGTTTCTAACCTCCTGAATAATAAAACCATGTTACATCATGTGGGAAAGTGGATTATAAACACTCATCATTCTGTAATCGCTGCGTCTTCTAAACCGCAACATATTTGCTGGAAATAATCTGTGTCATATGATATTTCTCCTCCCTGTATAAACAAATATTGTAAAATAAGAAATGAAATGATATTTTGTTTATATACACACACACACACATTCATACACATATGTGTATGTGTGTGTGTATATATTTCCAATTCTCATTACAATTAGAAAAATATTTTTAAATTATGTATTTAATATTTATTTCAATTATATATAAATTGTATGAAATATAATTATTATAATTTTTTATATATAAAAGTAATATATTGCATTTATTAGCAATATATTATTATATTAAATCATGTAAGAATTAATAAATTATATCCATATATCTATCTATATATATATATATACACACACACACACACACACATTTCCAAATCTCATTACAATAATGAAAAAGAACTATATTTTATATTTATATATGTGTGTGTAATATACATATTTTTAATATAATAAATATATTTTAATATATTTATTTTTTTTAATAGTAAAGCACATTTGTTGTAATTTTTGTGAATTTATTTAATTAAAAATAATTTATTTGCTGCCCTTAATATAATAAAAATTTAGGGGAGGGATGGGGCCTATTTTAAAATATGAATAATAGGCTTCATTTTCTTTCTGCAAATGGTAACTTCTTAGAAATTTGAGAGTGTAATATGTCCCAGCATTTCTTTAAGAGACTTAAAGCCAATACCTTTAATGACTTACCGAGAGGAGTAAATAGGTCTGGGAGTTTTTAAATTGCTGGGTTTAAGATGAGAGATGAATTTGATCTAAAGAGAGAAAGAGTCTGATCTATCAAGAGAAATATGAGACATTTGTGTAACTTTAATAAAGTACCTATGGCCTGCTGCTCCGTGCTGCGCGCAGTAATTGCTAGACGAGGCGTTCCTGCTTTGCATCCCAGCAGATCGTGTCTATATCTACCCACGCACGGGGAAACAGCGGCCGTCTGGTTACCTGAGCAACGAATTTCCACCGTCCCTCCATTCATCACCCTGCACTGCAGTGTGATCCTCAAACACACAGTTTACACAGCCATCTTCACACGGCACAAAGACACATTCAGGAACTCTCTGTTCTCATGTGCAGACTGACACTGCTTGAACAGAAAAGGTTAAACCTGTCCCTCTAAATGCATTCTGAAAGCTTACTTTGACTCATGTAAGCAATTTCAATGGAACATTGTGTTCCATTTGACTCGGAAAGTCAGAATTTCTGATTTTAAAAATTGTAGAGCACCACAAAAGTTTGGAATTACCTTTTTTGAAATATCTATTAAAGGAGTCTCTACGGCTCACCAAATCTGCATTTATTTGATTAAGAATACAGTAAAAATTGTGAAATATTTTTAAAACTTAAAAATAACTGTTTTCTAGGTGAATATATAGCAAAATGTAATTTATTCCTGTGATCAAAGCTGAATTTTCAGCATCATTACTCCGGTCTTCAGTGCATAATCCTTCAGAAATCACTCTAATATGCTGATTTGCTGCTCAAGAAACATTTCGGAGTATTATCAACTGCTTGAAATTCAACTTTTGTTCTCGTCCAGCACCACTAAAGCATGAATATCATGTGGCTTGCTGAAGATAGGTGTGTTATTACTTTTCTAAAAGATGAGTCTAACCATTTTCGCTTGGTGGATAAATGTGAGTGAAAAAAATACTTGCATACACCGAGCCATATCTACAGAGACATGTATGGAGCCTATTCACTTGCTTCAGAAAAACATAAGAATCCAGTTATTTTGCCGTTTGGTTTGGTGCCACCAGTGGCACAGAAATTGCTTAGAGCAGCTTTAAGTATAATTGCATGTGTATGTGTTTGTGTTTGTGCGTGTGTGTTTTTGTGTCCGCTTCGATGTTGAAATTCATCACTCTGTACCTGATTGTGTGCGTGTGTCCCGTCTCCAGACTGACAGCTCTACAGTAGCAGCTGACTGCTGCAGATCGCAGTGAGCTTGAGCTCTGGAACCCAATCTCCATGTCCTCCCAGAGATCCTGTTCGTTTCTCCATCCCGCCAGCACAGAACATGAGTTTCTCTATATTGCCCTGGAAGAAAAAAAACAATGTGAGACATTTCTAGGTACAAATTAATCTCCTGAACACAACCTACAAATGTTTTTTTTAAAGACAGGTAAGATTGCACTCATTGCAGTGGTGAGCGACTCGGCTCAATTGCGCTGCTGTCGTCTCCGTTTTCCTGAATTGATGTTACTCCTTTAAAAAGCACGATTCTGGAGCTTTATATGCTGGTGAACACTGGCCGTCTCAGGGTTTGGTCCTCAATCCCTGAAGCAAAATCCATATAACATCCACCAGAGGAAAGCTATGACGTTTCTGGTCTTATTTTGAACACTTCATCAATGTATGTTATTCCCCACTCAGCTGCTAGGAGAAACAACTGAGGCATTAAAGGAATAGTTCACTCAAAAATGAACATTTACTTAAAAATCACAAGACATGGACTGGAGTGGTGTGGATTACTTGTGGATTATTGTGATGTTTTTATCAGCTCTCATTCTGACGGCACCCATTCACTGCAGAGCATCCATTGGTGAGCAAGAGATGCAATGCTACATTTCTCCAAATCTGATGAAGACACAAACTCATCTACATCTTGGATGGCTTGAGGGTGAGAACATTTTCATGTTTGGGTGAATTTTTCCTTTAAAGATTTCTCATCTGAGGTTTTCTTTTTATGTGAGACATGACCAGAATTAGATATGAATGTGTGCCTGTTTTGAAGTATTCCATTACCCACAACAACCTGGACAGATGCACTTGCACATCAAGAGCCCTTTCAAGAAAACTTTGTGTCTTTGCCCTTGGCATTGATGATCTGTTTGTCTATATATCCCACTGTTCGCCACAGAGATGAGACATGGGCTGAAAAGGTAACTGGCACTTTGTAAGCAGCTCTGGTCCATCTGGTGAAATTGTGCATTTAATCCAATTTCTGCGATGGTCTGAATTCATGTGTGAAAGCTGAAATGAGATGCAGCCATTACGCATACACCGAGGTTCGCCACTACAAACGTGGAGGGCATGCAAAGAAGCCTTTTGACATGGTGTAATTAATTTATGGGATAGATTATTTATATTCTATCAAAGATTAAATTTTAGAAGTGAAGTGTAGCCAAGTATGGTGTCTCATACTCAGAATTTGTGCTCTGCATTTAACCCATCCAGTTCAGTAGAGAACAAACATATACACACATCTCATGTCGTTTCAAACCCATATACTTTTTTACTGTAAAACAATCTTTATGCAGCTTTTTATGGGTTTGGAACCACATGACAGTGAGTAAATAATAACAGAACACTCTTATAAATAAAGATTCTTTATGAAGAACCTTTAACAACCATGGAATCTTTCCACAAAAAGTTCTTTATAGTCAAAAAAAGAAATGGCTCTTTTAAGAACTGATCACTGAAAGCTTCTTTAGGGAATCCAAAACAGTTCTTCTATGGCTTTGCTGCAAAACCCCTCTTTATTTTGAAGAGTGAAGATCATTTTAGACAAACTATTGCTTTAACAGATAAGGATCAAAGTGAAAAGCATATTTTTATGGAAAATTACCATTCCACATACACCATAAAGCATCCCAGAGCAGTTTAACTTCGACTGAAAGCTCTTGCAGTGCTTGGCTCACTGGAGTTTGGACAGAGGTTTTGCCAATTCTGATGGAAGGACTGTTTGAGAGAGAGACAGAGTGAAAGAGAGGAGGAAAACTGACATTGACAATATTGGTGAACAAACTAATTGTGGCAGCGTTGTAGAGGATTTGATGCAGCGTCGCGTCCCACATGGACGGAGCGCCGCAGACAGTACATGAGAGTCCTGGGAGATGAGCGCACATATCAGATACTGACAGAAACACCTGGGTCCCTCAAATATCACAGCTCCTGCCTCCGCTCTGTCTTTCTGGCTGTCGCTTACTCTTGTCTGTGCAATATATCTCTCTACATCTCTCGTTTTTTCTGTTTATTAAAGGAAAAGTTGACATAATAAAGGAAATTATGTCATTATTTACTCACCCTTGTCATTCCAAACCTGTGTGCTGTTCTTTTTCCCTGAGGAAAACAAGAGGAGACATTTTACATGCAACAACAGACCATAGTCTCCCAAGACGCAAACATTACTGCAAAGCACCATAAAGTACATTCAACTTGAGCTTTGAAAGGATATGAAGGAGAGTACGTTTTCTTTTTTGACTGAACGAACCTTTTAAGCATATGACAGTGTAGAAACAGCAGCTGCAGGACCCCACTGTGATTAATAAGTGCCATGCAATGAACTGATCTTCGTTTAGCTGTAGGACTCCTAGACACCATATGCTGGAGAAAAACAAGCTAATGAAATAAAAGGAAACACACACATGAACGCAGAGAGAATTTAGCTACAATCAACTTCTTTTTGCAAACCAGGGGGAAAAAGTGCCGCTGTTTGGGAACCACTTGTGGGTTTTTGATTTTCTTTTAAAGAAAATCTAATGTGAAATGATTTGAAATGCCCTGCAATGTCCTAAAGTCAAATTACATGGATGCATACTGCCATCTAGTGACTCTAGTGATTTTATTCAATTCAGCCCCTGCTGACTTAACATAATAGCTCAGAAATGAAATTCTGTCATTATTTACTAACTCCTAGGACGTTTGCCTATAGTTGGACACTAATGAATTACTACATATTGGTGCACTGCACTATTAAACTTAGTTTAATCATATGTACATTACTTCATAGAAATCTTGTTTTATAATATACAGTTAACCAAATTAAGAAAACCAGTTAGTTACAAACTAACTAGTAGCTTCTAATGTCCTAATGTAAAATGTGCACCCCAATTTAAGGAAGACTTTAAGCCGAACAAGTGCAGCTGTTCCATGTGACTGTTATTGGCTTTAATGTGATATTAATTCTGGAGGGAGGAGTTGTTTATTAAAGCTTCTAGTGAAATGAAAGTTAACGGACTGAAAGGGCGGGGTGTGAAGGAAAGATAAGGTAGGTTTCACAATATCTCCAACAGTAGTTCAAAGAACAGTTCATTGGGTTTTAGAAGTAGAGCTGCTGTCTGCTTCTTTACAACCCCTGTCAGAACTTTTATTGGTCAAGTGTGTCTACTGAGAACTGACTTCAGTCATGGCAGACGCTTTGTCCTTCCTGGAAGAGGATTTGACATGTCTCATCTGTTGTGATGTCTTCACCGATCCGGTCACTTTGAAATGTAGCCACAGTTTGTGTGAGGAATGTCTCCAGCGTTTCTGGACGACTCAGGACGTGCCGCAGTGTCCGGTCTGTCGGAAGGAATGCTCTCACGACGAGCCCACCAAGAGCCTGGCATTCAGAGCGCTCTGTGAGTCCTTCAAGAAGAGAAAACCCTCAGCTGTTTCAGGAGACGTTTGTCCAGAACATGAAGAAAAGTTCAAACTCTTCTGCTTTGTGGACAAGCAGCCCATCTGTGTGGTCTGTTACACATCAAAGAAGCACGAAGATCACAAGTGTTCTCCTGTCAACGAGGCTGCTGGGAATTTAAAGGTGCGAGGAGTCTGGAATCTGATCTGACTGACTTTTGGCATCTTCAAGCTCAGTATTGAGAGTTTATCCTGTGATTCTAGGAGGATCTCAAGACACAAATGGACAGACTGCAGGCGACACTCGGTGACCTCAAGGAAGCCCATGAGAGCTGTGTCGAACGGGCTGAGCTCAGTAAGGTATGTAGTTAGTGTTGTAATATGTAGTGAAGATTTAGGTCAACTTAAAAGGATATTTCACCCATAATGAAAATTTGGCCATCCAAGACGTGTGACTTTTCTTCAGTGGAACAGTAATGAAGTTTTTAGCTGAAACTGTGATCCTTGGTGATTCATACAATGCAAGTCAGCAGCTATGTCACTTTGAGAGTCAAAAAAAAGCATATCAACGAAAACTAAAATAATACCCGTGGCTCCTGATGATACATTAAAGTCTTATGAAGCAAAACGATCGGTCTGTGCAAGAAACTGAACATTAGGCATCAGGCAAACGGTCCGGAGTGATGCCTGGTTCACAAAATCAGTTCACCAAATTAGACTGAAGTGTCTGAAACATTTTGCGGCTGGAGCAACACAGATCTACAAGTTACTCAATCAATACTCCCTTTCAGACGCCTGACAGTCACTCCAACTCAAAATGAGTCAAAATAGTGGCGTATCTGATCCTATGATGAATGAATCATTCAGTGCTCCAGTTACTCCAACAGTCACTGAACTGAGGAAACAGTTCGATTCGGACTGAAGACTGATGAGCCGCTGATATGAGCATGTGTGAACCGAACACTTGAATGAAGGGCCAGATGATTGTTTTTATGGTTTCTCATTGTTTATGTAAAAAGGTGAGATGATGAAGACTAGTTCATTCACTTTTTATGCTTTAGACAAGTAAAACATCCACGTTTCGCACTTGGATGGCCTGAGGGTGAGTAAATTAATGGCATATTTTCATTTTTGGGTGAACTATCCCTTTAACAAAGGATTAAACCTTCTTAAACCATTTCAGGAACACACCAATATGGATGAAAACCAAATCAAGAAGGAATTTGAGAAGCTCCATCAGTTTCTTAAAGACGAGGAGGAGAAACAGATCAGATCCTTGCATAAAGAAATGAAACTTCAAGATGAGAAACTCCAGGCCAGAATGAAGGAGCTCTCCGCACAGATATCAGATCTGTCTGAGAGGATGGCAGCCGTCTGGCAGGACATAGAAGCTGAAAACATCACATTTCTCCAGGTACAGATCAGATCAAATACTCAATGATACACATAAAGCCAAAGACAAAAGTCAGAACTGTAATCTGGTGCAAACGTGTCTGATAATCAATATTGATGTTTGCTCAACCTCATGACTGAGCGCTAATTGCTTTTTTATTTCTCATTCAGAATTACAAAAGTCAGAACTGTAATCTGGTGCAAACGTGTCTGATAATCAATACTGATGTTTGCTCAACCTCATGACTGAACGCTAATTGCTTTTTTATTTCTCAATCAGAATTACAGCGACACCGTAAAAAGGTGAGTCTTTCCCAATTAGAATTTGGTTACAGCTGCAATCCCATTTTGCCCAGTGAACACCAAATATCTTACCGTTTATCTACACAGACTCCAACACCCATCAGTAGCAAACACAACCCCTGAACTACAGGAATATCAGCACTATCCCATTCAGACAGTGATCTTCACCACATGGGTCAAAATGCAGAACCTTGTGGAACAGCGTAAGTAATAGCATCTTCTTAGACATCTGCTTAGATTGTATGCTGTTATTTTTTTTCCATGGAACACAAATGAAAAAAAAAAAAAACATCATTCAGCTCTTTTCTAATTTACATAATTACAAGATGATAACACATGACGTTCTACTTGGAGCTGTTCACACGCTCAGACTCGACTTTATCAACTGAATTATCAATTATGCTATGGCAACACAGATAACACCAAAATTATTCTATGTAATGTGAGTTATCAATAGACACATTGTATGTCTTGTTTATTCAAAGATTATTCTTGCATTATTAAGACATTAAAAATAGTGAATGATATATCAGAAACATTACAAAATAACTGAACTACATTTTACTGCTGAAGCCACAGTAAATTTGAGTGTAACCAGGGGATGTTGTAGTGGTCATACGAGTCAGAGCTCAGTTGTAATTATGAGTTCTACAAGGACGTGAATGCTTTTTACATGTTCGACTCTCGTAATTATGCCAATTCTGATGTGCCGTGAACAGACTTAAAGTACCATAAAATAAGTGTTGTTGGATTTTATTGGACCAAGCCACTAGTCACCATCCACTTTTATTGTGTACAACAGAAAAAAATAACAACATACAGGTTTGGAAAGATATGATGGGAAGTCTATAAAGAACAAAACACAAACACATGAGTAGTAGTGCAGTGGTACTGACTGATGAAAGTCTCTGCATTTTACAGTCATCTGTGTTTCAGCTCCTGTGACTCTGGACCCAGACACAGCCTCCAGTAAACTGCTGGTGTCACAGGACTGCGCCAGTGTTCAGTACGTAGAAATGAATCTGCATGTGTCTGATAACCCAAAAAGGCTACATGACGGGGTGCTGGCCTCACAGGGCTTCAGCTCAGGTGTGCACTGCTGGGACGTAGAGGTGGGTGATAACAACAACTGGACACTGGGAGTGATGGGGGAAACGGTGAACCGCAAAAAACTTTGTAAAATTAATGCAAAAAATCGCTTTTGGTGTTTTCGTAATGTGGATGGTAAATACAAGAAAGGTAAAAAACATGTCAGTGATATTGATAGCAATGAAAGGCCAAATATCATCTGACTGGAGCTGGACTTTGACAAAGGAGAGCTGAGATTCATCGACCCTTCCAGAAACAGAAGTCTGTGCACCTACACTGGTGGATTTCCAGAGAAAGTGTTCCCATATTTCTGTACTGGAGATGTGGACACACCACTGAGTCTTTTCCCAGCAAATACACTAAACGTCTAAAAACCAAAACTAACATGACATTTTTTTTTTTTACACATGATCAAGTGAATGCTGAACACCATAAATAGCCTTGTGCACAAGTTTTGTGCATTTGTCCATCTTTCTTTAAAACAAAAAGGCATTTGATTTTTTTTTTTCTTTAACTGAAATGACCATCATAAATTTAGTATGGCTTAAGTGTCCAAATACTTTTTTGGAGCCACTGTATGTCCAGCAATGTGATTATTTAATCATGCAATGTTTCAGTACAAATGATGATGCATTAATAAGGTAGATTTTAATGTGATTATCAATGTAAAAAGCAATAAAGACTATTTGGTGTACCGATGTGATATTACAGAATTGCAAGTGAAATGCAGTGTGGTGACTTTACCTGTGCCAGCTGATTGGTCAACTCAACCTGGTGGCATTTCCTTCTTTCTGATATTGGCAAGTGTGGAGGACGGCACATACCTGGAGCACCTGCTATGATGAATCTCATAGTTTTTTCTTGCAATTCTGAGTTTATATCTCACAATCCTGAGACATAAAAACAGAATTGCAAGATATAAACTTGCAATTATGAGAAGAAAAGTCCATATTGTGAGATATAAACTCACAATTGTGAGAAAAAAGGTCAGAATTGTGAGATAAAAAGTTTCTAAAAGCCATGGCTGAAACAAAAAAAACTTTTTGGGCGGTTTTTGGGCGGGTTTTTGTGAGCTTTTGGGCTGGAAATCGTCCATCCAATCTGGCAACACTGGTTGGTGTTCCAGTGGAATTCCTCCTAATTTTAATTATTGTGGAGGATGACACATTCCTGCAATACCTGCTCTGATTAAACTCTCAGGCTATGAATACAAGTAAACCATAAGCTGTCATAAACATGCCTAGCCTACCTGAGGGTGTTTGTCAATGTAATCAGCTTCATATTCAGCAGAGACTGTGTTCAGTTTATTTATCCAATGACTCTAGGGAATCTTTTCAAAACATTACAGCATATGTTAAGCAACTTTTACCAGCGATCATTTTTCATATATGTAGAGTGTTAATCAATTTATCTAGTAAGTTTCACCTGACGGTAAACATTCACTCGTGAACTGAAATTGTTAGCCTGAAGAGGTAACCATAGCAACCCCAGCAGTTGACCAATATTTACAATACCTAAACACTGTCATAATTTATCACTTTATTATATGTAAATATCACAACTGTATCGCAAAAAAACATTAGTGGTCTGTAAATAAAATTTAACAGTTAATCTTAAATAACTGACTGTTTGGCTAACTGTGCTTATTGAAAATTGGTGTGTCTTATCATATTATTTTAATCTATTATCTTAATTATGAACACACTGGTTTGTGGTGTTTGTTGTATTGCACGTTGTTAATCTTCTCCTTATTTCCTTACAGCGGTTCCTTAAAGGGACTTTAGTTTAAGACACGCTCAATTGACAACAAATACAATTCACCAGAAGAAAAAACGACTGTATTTACGTAAACATTTTTAAAGAGCTGCTTGCACTTGCTTAGAATAAATATCTTGTTTTCATTCGAGCGCTCAGTTTTGTGGCCAGGACACATAACACACACTCATAGAAATCATACCACACACAAAGTGATTTTTCCTTTTTACCAGTTTTTAGTAACCAAGTGGCACTGATATATCTGGCAGATAAAATAATAAACACAATGTAGCCTGATCTCAGCCGCTTGATTCCTAACTTTTTCACCCCCCCCCAACACTCCCTTTTATTTAGTGTCATGCTCATGTGCTTCGATTGAAAATGCAGTACTGAAACCACAATTTACGCTTTAAAATAAACGGGATGAGTTGAAATAGTTTTCTGTGGTAACTGACTGGATGTCACAAACGCTGTCAATAGATCTTGTACTGAACCAGAAACATCCGATTGATCGCAAGTTCACAGTGTTAAATATGATCCGATCGTTTAGAGGTTGAATCTCCTGAGACGACTCGATGCGTTTTTGTAAGA
>NW_015646171.1:264925-300352 GCF_001515625.1 Sinocyclocheilus rhinocerous | reverse complement strand
GTGTGTCTGTGTGTGTGTGTGTGTGTGTGTGTGTGTGTGTGCGTGTGTGTGTGTGTGTGTGTGTGAGTGTGTGTGCGTCTTACCGCGTCTCTGCAGCAGAGTGTGTATGTCCGGTTTGGGCTCCAGCAGTGTGTCGGTGTCGGCGTCTGTCTCTGGCTCTTCTGCAGCGGGCGGCGGACTGACCGACAGAACCTGGATCTTACTGCCCAGATCTGGAGCTTCTGAACCCAGCAGAGCCGCGGGGCCGTCGATGCCTGATGGACAACACACACATACAGCCGCAGGGCAAGATACTGAATGCAAATCAAAGCACAATGTTTAATTCTAGATCTATTCAGCAGGCAGAGAGATAATTTTTGTTTGATAATGGAAACTAAAAGGTCTGACTGCAAATGAATGAAAAACCTCCCAGAGAGAGTGAAGGACAAATAGCAGATATGAGTCCTGAGAAACAGATAAGAGAAGTCAAAACTATATTGATGCAAAACAGTGGGATTAATAATAAAAAGCACAGTGAGGAGTGTCATGATTTAAAGGGTTAGTTCAACCAAAAATGAAAATTTGCTGTTAATTTACTCACCCTCAGGCCCTCCAAGATGTAGGTGACTTTTTTTCTTGAGTAAAACAGTAAAGAAGATTTTTAGCTGTAATCGTAGTCCTTGGTGATTCACAAAATGCACGTCAATGGGTACCGTCCCTTCAAGAGTCAAAAAAGTACATCAGGCAACACAAAATGAATACCTGTGGCTCCTGACGATATATTGCGGTCTAATGAAGTGAAATGATCAGTCTGTGCAAGAAACTGAACATTATTTACAACATTATTACCTGTAATCCAGAGAATCAGGCAAACAGGATTCTTTTCTGAGAACTGGTTCTTTCAGACAGTTCGTTTCAATGAAGTGGTTCAATTCACTAGTTTGTTTGCGTAATCACGCAATGACGTAACATATACGCGATTATATTATTAAAGCATGGTGTGAAACGTGGACGTTTTACATGTCTAAAGCATATAAAGTGAATGAACTAGTCTTCATCAGCTCACCTTTTTACATAAACAATGAGAAACCATAAAAACGTTCTCTTCATTCAAGTGTTCGGTTCACACATGCTCATATCAGCGGCTCATCAGTCTTCAATCTGAGTCGAATTGTTTCCTCAGTTCAGTGACTGTTGGAGGAACTGGAGCACTGAATGATTCATTCATCACAGGATCAAATACGCTGCTATTATGACTCATTTTGAGTTGGAGTGACTGTCAGGCGTCTGAAAGTGAGTTCTGATTGAGTAACTTGCAGATCTGTGTTGCTCTAGCCGCAAACTGTTTCAGACACTTCAGTCTAATTTTGCTTCAACTAGTTCACCAAAAAGAACCGGTTCAAAAGAATCATTTGTTCACGAACCGGGCATCACGTTTTCTTGATTCTCTGGATTACAGGTAATAATGTGGTAAATAATGTTCAGGTTCTTGCACAGACTGATCGTTTCGCTTCATAAGACCTCGATGTATCGTCAGGAGCCACGGGTATTCATTTTCTGTTGCCTGTATGTGCTTTTTTGATTGAATCACAAAGGACCACAGTTTGAGCTGAAGATCTTCTTTACTGTTCTACTGAAGGAAAAAGTCATCTACATCTCAGATGGCCTGAGGATGAGTACATTAACAGCAAATTTTCATTTTTGGGTGAACTGTCCCTTTAAAGCCTCACCATCCAGGATGATGTCACTGGAAGTGCTGAGGTGCGTCTCCACGAGCGGCGCTTGTTCTTCACTGCGGCGGGGCCGCGAGCGCCGCGGACGTCCCTCTGAGTTCGGCTGGACCATCAGCGGCTCCTGACGCTTCCGCCGCTGCTTCTGCTCCAGCAGCGCCCTCTGCAGACACAATAACACCATTAATACACTCAGATCATTCATTATTCATCGTTTAATAGATGCATACAGTGTATTTAATAGAGGGTCAAACCATTAGAGCAAATATAAAACGAGGGTGTTGTCTGTGTGGCTTTATAGAGAACATGATCATGAGATACATTGAGAGACTTACTGTGCTTGAATCATCATTCTGCTGTTGTGTTTATATTTCAGTGTTGTTATTGTTAACTAAAACTATTGAAAATCATTTTCAGTCATTTAAATAAAGATAAAAATTTTAAAATATAAACGTTACAAGAAAAACTTAAACTTTAAAATATGAATGGGAGCTTGAAATGTTCTTTTTATTCCAGTGTTATTACTGTTAACTAATTTTTCGGTAATTGAAATAAAATAAAATATTATATAAATATATAATATATATATATATTAAATATAAAAACTTAGACTTAAAAATGTAGACTTGAAAAACAAAAACTTCCAATATTGTTATTCTTAACTTCAACTATTAAAAATTATTTGTCGTTAATTGAAATGAATCTGAAATCAAATATAAATATTACATAAAAACGTAAACCTATAAGAACATTAACGTAAACTTAAAATGTTTCTTTTCAGTGTTATTATTGTCAACTAAAATTATTTAAAAATGTTTCTGGTTTATGTTTATTTTAATTGAAATAAAATACAATAAAATAAATGGACTCAAAATAAAATACAATAAAATAAAATAAACACTTTAAATAATGTCCTGGCAACTAACTGAAATAAAAAAGTTCAAGTTGAAGTACTAAAATTACTAAAACTGAAAGCAAAATTAATTAAAGCTAAATATAAAAAGAAAATAATAACATTAAAATAAAAGCTAAAATATTAATAAATATTAGTACATAAATAGTACTAAAATAACACTATTCTATTCTACTATATAAGCAATTTAAGCTACGACATGTTGTCCACTACATTATTCCCATACTGCCATTTGTGTTTTTTCATAGTTTTGATGATTATAAAATGTGAAAAACAGTCATACGAAAGAGTAAGCAGGAGCATCATAACATTTGACAGCTATTGTAATACAAAGATAATCTACTACAGCTGAGATGAAAGAACAGCGAGAGCTCAGCACAGCACAGGAAGTGAACGATTAACAGTCAAGCATCAGAAGGATGAACCGAAAACACACACAATCCTTCCCAGAAACGAAACACTCACAGAAAGAAGTTGACGCACACTCGCTAGAATCATCCTTACAACAGCAGAACCGGGCAGTGTGTGTGTGTGTGTTTGTGTGTTTGTGTGAGAGAAAGAAGTGGGATGAAATGACAGCAGACGACAGACAGGAAGAGAAATGAGGGCTGCTGACACAATGAGAGTTTGAGCGAAGAAAGGTTTCACTTAAGTTCACCTCAAGGGGCGGAGACACAGGAAACAAGACCTGTCAATCATTTCACACCGGAAAGTAATGTCTACACTGTGTATTATTGTGATTTATTGTGTGTTATTCTGTATTGTTGCATTTTATTGTGTTTGGATGTGTGTTTTTGTGTTTTATTGTGTTATGTATTGTGTTATTGTTTTGATGTGTTTTTTGTATTTTGATGTGTATTTTTGTGTTTTGGTCCATTTTATTGTTTTGATGTGTTTTTGTGTTTTGATGTGTATTTTTTTGTTTTGATCCATGTTATTGTTTTGATGTGTATTTTTGTGTTTTGATGCATGTTATTGTTTTGATGTGTTTTTGTGTTTTGATCAGTTATTGTTTTGAAGTGTTTTTTGTATTTTGATGTGTATTTTTGTGTTTTGATGCATGTTATTGTTTTGATGTGTTTTCGTGTTTTGAAGTGTGTATTTGTGTTTTTATGATTGTGTTATGTTTTGTCGTGTAAATGTGTCTCACCTGTTTCTCCAGTTTCTGCTGTCTGAGGTTCAGACTGTCGTCCTCCAGTGAGCTGAAACACAACAAACAACAATAAAAACCCATTAACAACACACACACACACTTACACCATTTCATTCAGTAGATAAGTTCATTATATTCACTAATGGCTGAATCTGAATCTAAAACACATCATTTGACATGTTGAGAGATTGAACGCTGCATTGTGAGTGCTTTCATTGGCATCAGTCATCTATCAGTCATTGTGTTGCTAGGCAACTGAAAGACACCCAAACGAAAGAAAATCAATTTCTCGCAAACCTCCTCACATGACTATGTGTCTAAAAATACACACACACACCCACATAAACACCCACACTGCAGAGACCGGAGAAACATTTCAGACCTGCGTTAAAAGTATAAATATGAAGCTTGTATTTTTGATTAAAGCATCATGGTATAAAGTAGTGATTTTGTTGTACCTGGTCATGGCGGTGGACGCGAAGCTGGAAGAACTGGAGGGTCTTTGTTTCCATGGCGATGACAGACGGATGCAGAGGAGAGAAACACAAGAGAGGAAGAGTCAGTGATGAAAATGACAAACACACACCTGAATGAATGTTTCATGCTGACGAAGGTAAGGTGACACACAAGCTGTCTGATGTGACTCCTGTGTCGCCGTGGTAACCAGCGTCAACATGACAACCACAGACTGACAGATGCTCTTCAGTTAAGAAAGAAAGAAAGAAAGTGCTGTGAGAGGAATGCGAGTGTTGAGCGGAAACTTCGGCTCTCAGTGGATCTGAAGATCTCAGAGGAGCAAAACATCAACCAACACAAACCTGACCATCATCTCACACACTCCATCCATCCATCCATCGTTCAATATTTTTATCTATCGATCTATCTATCTATCTAGGAAGAAAAAAGAAAGAAGGATCAAATGGATGAAATGAAGCAGTAATAATGCAGTGTTGTGTGAGGAATGTGAGTGATATCTATCAATTGTTCTCTTTTTATCTATCTATCTATCTATCTATCTATCCATCCATCCATCCATCTCTTCATCTCTCCATGTAACCATCCATCCATCCATCCATCTCTCCATGTATCCATCCATCCATCCATCTCTCCATGTATCTATCTATCCATCCATCTCTCCATGTATCTATCTATCCATCCATCTCTCCATCTCTCCATGTATCCATCCATCCATCCATCTCTCCATCTCTCCATGTATCCATCCATCCATCCATCCATCTCTCCATCCATCCATATATCCATCCATCCATATATGCATCCATGCATTTGTACCTAATGTAATATTTTTAGGAATCAATCACAGCAAAACTTGTTTTCCCATCAATGTTTGTGACGTCAATAAATGTCAATAAACCCTGCATCCGTCGATCCATACATTTATACTCATTTACTAAACATTCTATCGTTCTTTATAGAGGAAGAAATGTCCACATTGGGAAACAACAGCAGCGTCATTCAGGAAATGAAACACTGTGAGCTTAATGACTGCAAACACACCTGACAAACACACAACAGAGTGACTGTCCTCATGTGAATCCAAACCACACACACCTCTATATGAAACACAAGCTTTGAACACTAAGCCTCTGTTTGTCTGTCTCTCGTGTGTGTGTGTGTGTACCTGTACTGTATGACCAGCGGCTGTAAGCGGGCTGAGAAGAGCTCTTCACTGTCTCCATGTCGAGTGTGTGTGTGTGTGTGTGTGTGTGTGTGTGTCTGGGTTTCGGGTCTCTACCTGTGCAGATCATGAGGGAACACACGCATGACAGCCACAGGTGAGCCCTCAGGGCTGCTGCTGGTTACTATGGCAACAACACCCCACAGACGCCCTTTGATAAGCATGACGCTGCCGAGCATTTGGTGTCACTCTGAAGTGTGAACGCTTCTCCACGTGAAACCCACCAGCCTAAAACGGCACACACGTCTGCATTAATGCATGTTTGACATTTGCAATATAGCATAATCTAAAACTTTTTAACTCTAATGTGGTATTATAGTTTTCCTCATTTTTTAAAAACTGTCCTAACCTTCTCTAAACTGTAAATGCAATTGTCACAACAGTTATATGGGACATCACAACTCTATTGCATGTATGCATAGTAACTCACCCAAAACATTTACAGTGTTTCTCAGTTTTCGTCGCTTTGGCTCAAATGAGTATTTTGTTTCTCAAAACAACGCTCAGATTTCTGAACAATTAGTTTCTTGTTCCTGCTAGCTTTAAACTTCTAATGCATTTAAGCAGACTGCATATGTTTTGGCACAAAAGTACATTTGTCTACAATTTGCATAAATGCACATGGCTTGTTGATCAAAACTGATGAGAGCAAAATTCTCACTGCAAAATTTCTAAAAATGTTTTCACCATGTGAGCCATCAAAATCAAAATCTCTCAGAAATACATGTGTATATTTTATAAATAGCTCTGATTGTTTGTGATGTCTGCTAAATTGGCAAATGTTTGTGTGTGTAGTACTACAGTACTGCTTTTCTCAGTAAACTTTTACCTACTGTTGATCTAAAAAGATGAACAGCCAGACAAAATTTAATATATCATTATAGACTAAATATATCTTTAGTAAGCAGTCAGTGGAAAAAACAAACCAAAAATGATATTGTTATTAGGGGTGGGCGATATACCGTTAGAAATGTGTCAACCGGCAGAGATTTTGGACTATCGTCTCTATTGCGTTTACATGCTCACGTGACGTTGCTGTGCAACATGGTCACGAAAACTTATCATTTGCACACTTTAAGCATTGCGGTTTAAAAACAAGTGATTTTAAGCCGTTGAAACACAATCAGCAGCGAAAGAGAACTCATTTGGCTATATGCGCTGTCAGAGAGGCGCGCGCACGTAAAGACGGTGCTCATAGACTTTTTGCCGCTTTATAGGCCTTGAACGGTTAAATACACACACTTGTTTGAGTCAAAATGCCCTTCTTTGCAAGTATCCTCATAAACACAGTAATTTAAGTAATTTAATTACTTGAGTGAAAGCAAACAGCTGAGAAAGAAAGCACATATGTATAGTAACAGTATACTGGATCCGGGCAGCTCTTAAAGTGACAGCAGTCTAATATTCCTTTTGTAACTTTAATAAGAAGAAATATATATTTAATTTACATGGTGAAGAATATGCAGTGTTTTTATACATTTGTTTACTTTATACAATGTATTTAGCATTTTTTTTTATTTGTTCTACTGTAGATTTTTGTCCTGTAGCTTGTAATTAGTTTCTTATCCTTATTTAATCGCCGACTTTTGACTTGTCTTCAGTGAGCTTGAGTTCTGTTTTTGTTTTTTTTAATTTAGGCTAGTATTAGTTTTTGGTGATATTGACACTGGTGACAAGAATAATGACAAATCTATGGTATCAAAAATGTTGATCATAAAGACCTTTATTTAAAGCAACAGCAGTCTAATATTCCTTTTGTAACTTTAATAAGAAGAAATATATATTTAATTTACATGGTGAAGAATATGCAGTGTTTTTATACATTTGTTTACTTTATACAATGTATTTAGCATTTTTTTTATTTGTTCTACTGTAGATTTTTGTCCAGTAGCTTGTAATTAGTTTCTTATCCTTATTTAATCACCGACTTTTGACTCGTCTTCAGTGAGCTTGAGTTTTGTTTTTGTTTTTTTTAATTTAGGCTAGTATTAGTTTTTGGTGATATTGACACTGGTGACAAGAATAATGACAAATCTATGGTATCAAAAATGTTGATCATAAAGACCTTTATTTAAAGCAAAAATAACTATATTGTGATATATAACGATACGTGAAATAAAATTACTCATATCATGATATAAGATTTCCGTCATATCGCCCCTTAATTGTTATACAACAAACATTTCCAGAATTGACTGCCATGCTGAAACAAACATCTAAACATATTGAGCATTTAGACCAACTTTTCATTTTGGTGGCTCTGGCCAATTTACTTACACAATAAGCAGGTTTCGAAGCATGAGTTTTGGGTGAGTAACTGCATTTTGCAGACATGCAATTTTGCAGTTGTGATAAAAATGACAAATATGGCTCAAAACATGAGCCAAAAGCATTTGAGGAAAAACTGAGAAAAATCCTTGCTTGAAGTGCGCAAATTGTAGAAAGCTTAATAAATTGATGTTAAATTGTTTAAGTTTCATGATTTTAATTAATTAGACATGCGGTTTGATTAATAAAATGTAATTTAACCATTAAAAAGGAGTCCAGAAAAAAAAAGGGGAAAAAACGGAAACCCCCCCCAAAGCCATAAACCTAGGGGAAACACTGTTACTCTTTTGCGCATATGGGCCAAAACATGTGCAATTTGCTTGAATTAATAAGAAATTAAAATCTGGTGTGAACAAGAAATTGATTATTCAGAGATGCGAACTTTACTGGTTTGAGGGAAAAAAAGAGAGAACTGAGTCAATGCAAATGAGAAAAATTGCACTTACTCTTTTGCATACGTGGGTTAAAATACATGCAATTTGCTTAAATTAATAAGAAATTCAAATCTGGTTTGAACATGAAACTAACTGTGAAAGAAAAAAAAATGTAATTCAAGAATTGAGCCAAAACGTTTGCGTGAAACTGACAAGTTTCAGAGGTCATATAATCATTTTATCATATTTTTTCATTGAGGTGAAGGGAAAATGATTTTTTACAATCATTTTGCACCACCTCTCTGAAATATTTATTTAAAAAGTTGTGATTTTAAACTTCTATATGGTCCACTTTTATGCATCAAATTGCATCATAAATCAATAAGACAAAATGCTTTTAAGGAATAATGGTCTCTATTCTTCCTCCTAATTACTTCTCTGTGAGGGAATGGAACTGTCTGATAATCTTGTAGATATCATTGACAGGTAAATGTCAACGTAAACAAGATTTTTTTGGACTGAGGAGGAAGTTTTGAAGAAGTTCTGAAACTTTTATTTTAAAAAGAAGGAAAGTTTGAAAATCCGCTCTAACCCCAGACTGCTGTGTAAGTCGGTTTGGCAAGCAACCGTCTGTTATGTAAATTATTATAGATGTAAACGCAAACTGCAATCATCTCATCTGCAGCGTGTCATTTCCTCTCACGGCTCTGATAATGATGCCAATCTCAGGCTGTGCTGTACTTCCACGTTCATCCAATGGCTACCGAACAGACCGTAATTGCACCATAATAACACTCTCAGATTCAGACTCAGGTCTGCGAGTGGATGGACCATTTTCTGGCTTTGTGAATGAACTCCTTTAAAACGCACGCTGCGATTTGTGAAGCCAGGCCAGCTGCATTCATCAAAAGAGATCTAGGAGACACACATGTGCAAATAAATAGACAAATAAACACGCCAACATGCATGCAAATACACAGCAAGCCTAATGCATTCTGTATCTCAGTGCTGTTGGTTATAATAGACCACAACAGTCAGGGTCCAGAAGTAAAATCCCATTCATTTTCCCCAAAATTAAAGCTTTCAAGATCTACCATGAGCTTTGAGGTTCAATGTCTGTAGCTGACACAAGTCAGTGTCACTTCATTTTTAAAACACTTATTCAACAGCCAAACTCACTTAAAGGAATAGTTCACGCAATAATGAAAATTTGCTGAAAATGTGCTCACCTTCAGGCCATCCAAGATGTAGATGAGTTTGTGTCTTCATCAGATTTGGAGAAATGTAGCATTGTGTCACTTGCTCACCAATGGATGCTCTGCAGTGAATGGGTGCCGTCAGAATAAGTAAGTGTTTCTTACAAACACTTAGCTTTTGTCTTCACAAGACATTAACTGATGGACTGGAGTGGTGTGGATTATTGTGATGTTTTTATCAGCTGTTTGGACTCTCATTCTGACGGCACCCATTCACTGCAGAGCATCCATTGCTGAGACACTGATGCAATGTTACATTTCTCCAGATCTGATGAAGAAACAAACATCTCGGATGATCTGAGGGTGAGCACATTTTCAGCAAATGTTCATTTTTGGATGAACTATTCCTTTAATCTTAAAGCAAATCCACTAATTACAGAAGTCATTGTAACCATAGAAACAGGAATCACAGCAAAAATGTTGTGCAATGATAGCCCACTCCAATGAAGCAACGCAAATGACGTAATGGATTCAGACTCCCTAGACTCTCAAACAACTTATATATCTGCATGTTTGAATACTTTGCAACAAACTTGTGCTTATAATCTATGATATAAGTTATAGTTTCATATTGTACTGTCATTTCTGTTTCCATAATTTGCAATGCTTCATGGGATGAGTTAACTCAAAAAAAAAAAAACTTTTATATTTTACCTTTATTTTTTTAAATAGTTTTTGCTTTGAATCAACTTTGTGGCTTATCTCAGAGCTGGTTGGTTAGAGAAAATGTAAACATTTAAAAAGCCACTGTTGGACTCTATTGCTTTATCGCTTTGGATAAAAGCGTCTGCTAAATGACTAAATGTAAATGTAAATGTAAATGTATTGCACGCAAACTCCAAGGACACACAGAAAAATTGCAAACATGAGGACCGGACCACTTCCCATCAGATAAAACCTCATCAAATCACAACACAAAGCAAGAAACAATCCAGAATCCCATCCATCCAAACCGAGAGACGACATTAGGAGTCAAACTCACAGCAGAAGCCGAAATGAAAGCTGTTTTGTTATTATCAGAGATGTGACTTTAAGAAAACTACATCAGCCGTTCTCAGAAGAAGGCTGAAAGTTAAACGAAAGCTGCAGATAAATCCAAACCACTTGCTGTCCTGGTGCTTCAGACGAAACCGCAATGAATTCCAGTTCAGGCATCGTGGGAGGGGAAGGAGTGCGGTTCTGACAGGACTGAGCCCGGTTGAGTTTGGAGGACACAACATACACAAAGAAACTGAGAGCAGATGTCGAAAATCATCTTAGTCCTGCCAACACATTCGACTCAAGATTTCAGCTGCAACGCATCCTCACAGCTGTCAGAACAGATTCATCAACAACACGATTCTAATGAGAGACTGTCATTAATTAATCACTCCACATGAGCATTATTAACAGCAGAACGGTCAAAACTGGTGTAGGACTGACTTTGAAACAATTCTCATTTAAAAATTGCTACATTTCACAAAGTAGAAAGTGAAGTAGGGTTTTCTTCTAAAACATACTCCAATAATGTTTTATTTACAACTTCGAAAAATTTAGAATTTGTCTAATATGACAAAATAAAGGCACTCTTAGAAATAATAAATTAGCATCTTAAAATAATAAATATATAATCAATTATATAATCAATATATTAACACGTTTTTAAATAAATAAGTTAATATAAATAAGTTGTAAATTTAATTAAATAAATAGATTTTATTAGATTATCAGTTCATGCTAACATATTTAATACTTTTCTTTATTTATAGAAACTTATTTCTACATGCACAAACACTAAATAAACTAAATAATCAAAAGAAAAACTCATACCCTATATACTGAATAAAATAATTTTTATTCTAAAATTTTTGTAATGTGATATTATTTGTATAACATTTCAGCAGTTTCCTCCCTCAAATTCTAACGATTCTAAATTATGATGTAATATTTGGACACGCTGCATTTCCTTATTATTTTTAAATCAGTGAAAATGTAAAGGAAGTACAGCAAATACCTGATTAATGCATAAATACTTCACAATTAAAATAATAAATTATTATTTTGGCATTGCAACGATTAGAAAGGGGGCTTGTTATATAAACAATGTCAAATGGATGTGACTATAAACTGAAAATATTTGTAATTTGTAAAAGTCGGCTACGTTATGACGTCGTGCCCACATAGTTATTACGTACGAATTACGTCACCGCGTCAGAAGCGTGAAACCGCTGGTAATTTGATGATATGCATAAGTATTAGTAACAATTACGCATACTCTCATTTATTTGAGTGATTGTTAATGAATTACAGTCATTGGTTCACGCGCCTGCTGCACTGATTGATCAAAGGTTTTTAATTCATAACGATAAATTTAGCCATGAGGCGTTTGCTGTGATTCACAGATCGTGATATCCATTCATTTATGACTGATGATGTGCGATATGTTCATCTGTGTGTTTTCCCTGCTATCTATCATCCTCCAGCTAACAGTTAAATTAACCGCTGCTCCACCAAATCCGGCTGACTCACTCACTCTCTCCTGCTTTATTTCCCCCTCTCTTCTGGTCTTAATTCAGCTGTCTGATTGGGATTTGTGTGTTTGTTCCGAGTCTGCGTGAGTTGTTTGGTGTCTTTAGCTTTGGCTGATGTTACAGCACGCGCGGAACGCAACAGGACCCAACCGAAAAAACACAGCAAAGTTACGAAAGATACACGCGTACACCGCGCTCCCCAAACGGACGTCGCTTTTGGATAATTTCTAAGAACTGTGTTTCCATCGGTGTCTTACCTGCTGTAGTAACTCATGTTTATCCGCCGTTGCTATGGATTCCTCCGCTGCTGCCGCGTCGCGTGAGTCCCCGTGCGCAAAACCCGCAGCGGCCGTGACCAGAATGCGCATGCGCACACGGTTACGAGTCCTTCGCTCAAAATCATTGACAATTCTTCCTCAAGAGGGCGCGTGACGGCTCAGAAAATCCAATCCTCCGTGTTACGTAAAAAAATTATATATGTAAAAATTTCAAACAAATGGAAATCTCACTCTGAAACCTCTATGAAATAATCCACTCACTTTAAACGACTGTGATTGGTCCATCTTGAAATGCGCTGTGAAAAGTAACTGATATCATGTGACAGCGCCGTTCGCTTATTTTATGCTTCAGCATCAATTTGAACAAAATTACACTGGAGAAATGACACTAACAATATTTCAAATTTCACTGAAAATAAAAAAATAAATTGTCAAATTGTCAAAGTGGGAGAATTGTTTTTATACCCATTTTATGATACATGAGTAATGCTAATTTTACATTCTGATTGGTTAAGCGTTGCCAAGTCAAATAAAATCCCCGATTAACTGTGTTTCTTAATTAATTAATTTATTTATTTATTTCCTCACAGTTATAAGGCAGACTAGATATGACAGATGTCACACTTACCATCGATGGACAATATACAGATTTTATTGTATTTTGCTCTGAATTAAAATGTTTAGCTGATTGCCTCTGTAAATAAAAAATAAATTAAAAAAAGCAGTTAAAACATATCAGATTTTAAATAAGATTATTGAGTCACCTGTAAATAGAGATTAAGGGTTTAGATTATTTTTTTCCAATCCCCCAACTTGAGTCAAAACGAAACGTATTTTATTTATTTCTTATTTTGAAGTTTTCTTTGTTTATACTCTAAATCCCTCCCTATATGTATGATGTTCTTACTCATTTGTTAATATAGCCTACTTTAACAGTCTGTTTTACAATGCCAAATGTTACCTGCAATATGTTAATAAAAATTTAAAAAAGAACATTATAAAATAATATTCGGCCTGTTCCTCGCTTATTGTGGGAAGTGTACGCCCTCTTTCGGGGACTTGTTTTAAATACAGCTGCTTTGGTTTAGTCAAGTTAGTGCTGGTTTGCTGCTGGTCTCCCAGCTCCGTTCACGTTCTCAGAACTTTAGCAAACGTTCTAAATGATCAACAAATATTCTTCCAGTAACGTTAATAGAACATTCGTTCAATGTAATGTGTTTTTTAATAATGTTCTCAAAATGTTAGCACAAAAACATCATTTGTCATGGAACATTTTTCCCTGAAAGGTTTTTTAATCGTTACTTGTTTTAGAACGTTCAGAGAACATCCAAAACGAACATTCCCATAATGTTTGCCAAATGATCAAATGGAATGTTCCAAGAAAAACATTTTTTAAACATTAAAAAACTAGACTTTGTGAACGTTCAGAGAACAGAAATAACTCAATGCAAAACATTCTTAGAACTGATTTTTTGGCTGGTGCAGGTCTCCAGCAAAACCTTGGTTTTGGTAGTTTTATTGATTATGTTAAAATAATTAGTTCTGAGAAATGATCCACATTAACAAATGAAAGGCATATTATATGTGTGAATGAGGTGAACAAATACTTTTTGGATCCACTGTTTGAGCCAATATAAACGACAGATAAATGAATTTTGATCCTAAAATCTCTACTAGATGGCAGTGTAGAGTGGTTTTTCCTATTTATCTCAACTATTAATCATCAAACTGCACTTGCTCTCATTTGCTATGTTTGTTACAAAGTTCTGACAAGAGATGGTTTTGAATCTTATAAAACATATGATGATATGAGAAAGAGTGAATGTGAGAATCTGATAGAAAAGTGTATGAACAGCCTCCTATGTGACAGAAAACAGGTGGTTGTTCAACATTTAACAACTGCTTATAATGCCTGTAGTACTGTACTTTGATTAAGCAGTCCAGAAAACAGCTCTTCGATACATGTATTTTCTGTGTTGCACCTGTGTACACATATTGCTTGCAAAATAGGCCAAAATAGTGGCACACCGGGGGTCTATGGCGTAGGTGTTTTCTGAACCCTTCGTTCTTCATCAGCCACAATAACACGAGAGAAGACATGAAGGCAGACAAGGTTATGCTGAGAAAAACACATGCAGCTGCTCATCCTACGAGGACATACATGAGATTATTTATACAGATCATCTCAATGAAACAGCCGAAAGCCATCCCGCCTCCACAAACAAACACAATCTGACTCTGAACAGGAAGCACGAATAAAACCTTTGGGAACATCATGATGCTTGCATTGCACATTTGTTAGATGCATAAATATAATTAGTACAAAAATAGTTTTGACAGAGCTAGTCTGACAGAAAGCAACAAATATAAACTAAGTGTGCTATGGCTAGACATTTAGGAGACGTGTTTTGCTCTGAACACACTGTAAAAATGATATGATTAAGTCATACTAGGTTTTTCCATTACTTTAACTATTCAAAATAATTTAACCCATTTCAACTTCATTTTTTAAATTATATGAGGTTCAACTCAATTTTTAAGTCAGTTTAATATCATTTCAGTTCAAATAACTTGTACAGCCAATTTGATTATATTTAAAGGGATAGTTCACTCAAAAATAACAATTCTGTCATCATTTACTCACCCTCAAGTTGTTCCAAACCTGTAAGAGTTTCTTTCTTCTGTTGAGAACAAAAGAAGATGTTTTGAAGAATGTCGATAACCAAACAGTTGACAGTAGCCATTGGCTTCCAATGGTTACCGTCAACTGTTTGGTTACAAAACATTCTTCAAAATATCTTCTTTTGTTCTCAACAGAAGAAAGAAACTATCCCTTTAAAAGCTCAAGGCACTAACTGAACGTTAAACTACTGTAGGTGGACTTTTTTTTACAGTAGATTTTTGTCAAATGCAGAAACACAAATTCTGGCCCTGCAAAAGGCCTTTCTACTGTGCATCTTATTAGCTGCATATTTCAATAGGAAATACATCAAAAAATTAAGAAAGAATTGTGCAAACTGTTGCATGAGTTTTTTAATTAAATTGTCCCTCAGTCTCACACGTCTGATCTGTGGGTTTGCCTCGGGCTCTGATTCTGGCCGCTGTTGATTCAGGGCAGTGTGGATGGATACGCTGGAAATAAAGCAGTGCATTTCTCGGCCTGAGTGCCAGAAGTTGTTTTTGACATCACTGTGGGTGGACGGTGCATGAAGTCTCCGCTGCTCCGTGGAAAAATACAGGGAACACAAACAACAGCAAATGAGTGTTGCATCAGGAGCCGATTGGAAAATGACTGGCACATGACGGCTGCCAATTCACATCACTTCATCTCAACATGATATCAAAACTGACCCTAATACATGCTGTTTGTGGTCTTATTGTGATTGATTCAAGAGTTATTCTAAATGATGTGTTTGTCAAAAAGAAACGAGTTTTTCATGGTTGATAATAAGTAGTTTCCTCTGAAGCGACTTATTATCAACCCCTTCCTTTCAGTTTTTTTACTTGAATATTAATTCATGCATTTTGTAGATTCTTTCATCCAAAGCATTCATTGTGAACAGTTGCATTCCCTGGGAATCAAACCCATGACCTTGCTGTTGCTAGCACCATCCCAGCTAACAAATTTAGGTTAATAAAAATGTCGTGGGAACATTGTTTTGAAATGTGTTTTCGAAATTGTTTTGTTGTGATTATAACGTTATTTAAAGGTTACAAGAATGTTTCTTCAACATTCTACTAACTTTGTTTTCACCCAAAATGTAATGTTATTTAAACGTCTATTTTTAATATTCTCACATTTTTAAACATCTTGTTTTCTTGTGGTGATTATAACGTTATTTAAAGGTTACAAAAACATTTCTTAGTTTGTTCATCAAGCACAAATAACATCATAAGGATGTTTTGAGAATGTTGTTCTAACAGCGTTTTCTCTCAGCATTATGAGAACATATATCAAATTCTGATAAAGTCATAAGAATGTTCCAGAAACATTCTTATGGCTTTATTAATAAACTTTAAGAACGTTTTGTCCTAACATGTATAACGTTGCTCTACTTTTTGAGCTATAGTCAGTTCAAGTCAAGTCAATTGTATGGCACTTTTCACAATCATGATTTTTATGTTTATATTAATATCTTCATGCCTTATAGTTGCATTTAGCATATTAGAGCTGGGTGATAATATAGTTTACATTCTGCAATGATATAAACAATCACCATATGCCATATGCTGTACTATACATTGCTTTATGTGAGTGTCACTTTCTTTGGTGACTAGTTCACATTGAGGAGTAAAGGACAATGTTTGTGTTTTCTTTACAGTGAATGACGCTTTTTGCATCTAATGCAATGAGATTCAGATATTTTAAGTGCCACTTAAGTGCCTGTTGTTCGGGGATCTCTGAATGTTCAGTTCCAGCTCTGCAGTGTGTTTTCATGAATGCATTCATGTTCTCAGTTGTGCCCATCACCGTTGTGTGTACAGTATGGAATGTGAACAGCAACATTCCCGCTGTGCAGAGCCTGATGGGACGGCTGTTTTTACTGTCCGGTGTAATTATTACTGGACATTCAGTCATCCGAACATCCAGCAGCAAACCCTGATTATACCAGATCTCTCATTCAGACCATTCACTGATACTGATGAACATCCAACTAAAACATTTCAGGAAAAACGTTCCATGCATGATGTATAGATAACGTTTTTGCGCTAATGTTTTGAGAACATTATTAAAGACCAGATAACTACGGACAAATGTTCTATTAACGTTATTGGAAGAACGTTGAATCCTGAAAAAGAAATTACTATATGATTTACTTTGAAACAGTTTTCACTCAGAATTACAAAGAAATTAACCCATTGAATTGACCATGAAACTTTGAAGTACACTGTAAAAAATTACCGTGAATTTAACGGTAAAAGACTGTAAAAATGCTACAGTAAAAACCTGTTAAATGGTTAACGGTAAATTCCCCTACTATATACGGTGAAAAACTGTATTGGACATTACATGTATTGGACATTAATTTTACGGTAGTATACCGTTTTTGGAAGTGAAAAAGACTAATATAGTATATGCCGGTTTTTTACCGTAACTTTTACGGATTTTTTTTTTACAGTGTAGAAAGACTGAAAAAACACACTCCAGTTGTCTTTGTTTTATTTGCAACTTTTTTGCAGTGTGTCCGTGACCTGTGTTGGGTTCATGTTTCTGAAACATGCTTCATCTGTGCTCTTGAAGACTGACTCTAACGAGCTTCACATGCCAGCGTCTTCACACAGGCAGTTAATGAGGTTTTGTTAACGGCAGGCGAGGAGCGTCCGTCTGTGACCATCAGACCAAAACACCCCTCAGTAGACACCATCAAACCCCCTAAACATGTTACATAAGCCGTTATGTAATGACTATAAAGACATCAGTGGAGCAGAAGAATCTGACCATTACATGAGACAAAATGAGACGCTTTCATATGGTCCATAAATACGGGAATATCTGATTCATGACCTTCATTATACTGATTCCTGTTGCTTAAATGTTTGATTAAAATTGGAATGTATTTTCATTGCAACTCAAAAACACATCAGGGGCCAGTTGCATAAACATAGTCACCATGTTAAGACTGTGAGTTAAGAACTAACCAAGTGGTTATCAGTTTTACTTTTCAGATTCAAATTAGATCAATGTCTAACTTTTAAGACTAGTCTAAGTCGTTTATGCACCCGGCCACAGGTCTCATGATGCATGGAAATCTGCACAAACACAATGTGTCTCACCTGAGTGAGAGATATTTCACAAACGGACAAACAAATCCTGATGGGAAGTTCAACGCTCACAAACACAACACGTGATTTCTGGGAAAAGAAAAGTCAAATTTTTCACAGCCGTCCACATGATGTACATTATTTCATTAGCCGTTTCTGTATGAATTATTATACATCACAATTGATTTCAATTATTGCTATCTTAGATACTTTTATAGTTTTATTAATATTTTAAATTTGTTTTTATTTTTACATTTTCTTTTTTAAAGTTTTAGTAATTTTGTTATGTGTTTTTGTCTTTTTTTTATTTAATTTTTTAAAATATGTCTATATCTTTTTTTTATTAATGTTATTTTCAGTTTTAGTTTTGCCTTATAGATGTTGCATTGGCAACTATTTTTTATATATTTTAAATTTTTAAGTTTATTTTAATGAAATGTATTTTGTATGGTTTTAGTTTAGTTAACTAGCTGCTATCAGGGACACTGAAAAAAAAGATGTAGGATTTACTTTCTGCTTTAACAAATTAAAAAAAAATATATAAAAAAAACAGCAAGTGACACAATGAATTAACAATGACATTTTGAAGTAGAATCTTGTAAAACGTACTCTAATAATCTTTGCAACTTCAAAAAAAAATCATTTTTGTTAGTGGATTTAGCACAGATTGGTTAATGAGTGATATTCTCAATATAGCTGCATGTTTCAGCAGGAGAAGAGGACGTGGTCCATCTGTGTGTTTTGCTCCAGGATCTGTGATTGTCTTCATGTTGTGCTACAGAACATCCATGTTTCGCATCCATCTGTGTCAACACCCACCCGTGAGCAGGACAAGGCAGACGTTTCTACACACTTGTTATTCTGCTCCAGTGTCCTAATAAAACAAGAAACAGGAAAATTCTTGCCGCTCCAAACGTGACAGCTGGAGCACGTCCACTGCAGATACAGTGTTTAATCCATCCATGATAACTCTAATATGTCAACAAAATGAATTTCGAGTCTGGCTTTATCCAACGTTCAGATTTCTGTTCTGGAGATTGATGCAAAACAGTGCATATTTAATTATATGTCTCATTTGCATATTTAGAGACAACATTTTAGAAAACTTGTAATGCAAAAAAAAAGTCTTAATGAATTGTGATTAATTGTGATTACTATTAGTTAAAACTTAGACCCTATATTCACCTGTGGTGTCTTATCTTACAAATAATTAACCACAGTTAACAACAACACAACGACAGAGCAGATTAATGTTGTGTACAGTTTGGCCCTTTTTCTTCAAGTTATTTTCTTTAATCACACATACGTAATGTATGTTGCTGCAGCTGGAGTGTGTTTTGGGAAGAGGACTGAAGTGCACAGAACCGATATGGCTGTGATGAGTCATTTTTAACACATTTTCATTGAAAATGATTAGGAAGAGAGAGTGGGAATGAGATCAAAACAAACCAAAGGCCAGTTCAAGCATGAACACCACGACTCAACATGTGCGGACGATGAGCGCAAACCACCAGACCAACACAAAACCGCATTTATACTAATATATCTGGTGCACTTCTACCAGTGTTTCTTCTGGACATCCATGTGAAGATGAAGATATCATTAAATCAATCAACTGTCCTTATGTTAAATAAAATCAATGACTTGCACCATCCCAGCTAATGAAATATATTCTAAGAATGTTTTCTTAACATTCCAATTAAATGTTACGTTCAAAACATCCCGTTTTTCATGTTTTAAGAATGTTTGTTCTTGAATATTAAGGGAACCTTCCATTTTATTATTTTGTATGGGAATTTTTGAATGTTCTCTAAATATGAACGTCCAACTAAAATGTTTCAGAAAAACATCCCATAAACAATTTTTGTGCTAACATTCTGAGAACATTATTAAAGGCCAGATAACTTTGAACGAGCGTTCTTAACATTAGTGGAAGGATGTTTGTTCAAGTCTATTATAACAATAAAAAGCTTTTCAATCAACAGCACTGAAATGTTTTACTCAAATCCTGCTGCTTTCACTCTGACATATGTCTCATCTAAAGGGTAAATCATTTGTCTGCTGTTTGTTTTAGTAAATAATGTCAGGACTCCAGTTGAAGGTTGATCTCATTATATAAGAGAGCCATTACAAAATGACATACACCGAGCTTTGACCTCATATTCTGTAAGAACTGGAGAAAAATGTGCAGCCCGTGCGTTGAGACGAGCCGGCGAGTGCATACCTGTGCGGTGAGATCATCACCTTCACATTCACACAAGTGTACTCGTATAAAGCCTGTCAGCGGCGTGATTGATGGCTCTTCACAGCGAAAGCAGCGGCATAAGAACAGAATGTACCAGAACTTCAAACTGGCTCTGAGAGAGTTCATTAGCGATAATGATATTGTGGTCATTATATCCAGGATGAAACGTAAAACCCTTCTGAGTAAAAGATCATAAAGTCATCAGACTCTGTTCCAATAATCAAGTGCGCTGCATTAGTGTAACTACCTAATGCATACTACACTCTTAAAAATAATGGTTCTTTATTTGCATTGATGGTTCCATAATGAAGAACCTTTAACATCCATCGAACCTAAAGGTTCTTTATAGTGGAAAAGGGTTCTAAAATGTTCTGTCCGTTTGTGAAATATCTCTCACTCAGGTGAGACACACTGTGTTTGTGCAGATTTCCATGCATCATGAGACCTGTGGCCGGGTGCATAAACGCTTTCTCAAAGTTCTCTACTAACTTTTTTTCCCAGTAATATTAATAGAACGCTCGTTCAGAGTTATCTGGTCTTCAAAACGTTAGCACAAAAACATGGAATGTTTTTTAAAATGTTACTACTTGCTTCAGAACGTTCAGAGAACAGTCAAATGTAACATTCCAATAGCGTTTTCAAATTAATAAAAATGGAATGTTCTCTTACGTTTGCAAAACCAAGAAAAAATATATTTAAAACATGTAAAAAACTGGATATTTTTGGACATTCACAGAACATTAATTTCAGAGAACTTAATGGGAACGTTAACAAAATGTTCTTAGAACACATTTTGGTGATTTGGGATCATACCTTAGATGGTCGACACTCAATCTGATCTAAAACAGACATGTCAGTCTGCTGTGTGCTCGACGCTGAACAAAGATCTATTTCTGCTTTCTGGGTCACTCGCTAATGTAACGTCCATCCAAAAATACCTGCAGTCGCTTCCTGCATGATGTACGCTCGCTGACCTTCTGCTCATCTCAACAGACCTACAGAAACACACGTCTGTTACGTTCTGCTACGCTTGGAATAGCATACTACTGTACTACTATTTATGCAGTATGTATTCTTGCATTGAAAATGAATTCATGCTTGATGTTCATTTGCCAGAATGTGCAGTATGCAGAGAGAGCACACTGCATTGAATACTGTATCCCCCTGCATTTCCAAATAACCCCTGGAGAAATCTATTCATTAGCATGATTTGAATTCTGCAGAAGCTTTGCATGGACTTCAGTCTGGAGGAGTGTGCTTGATTTCGCTCAAGGACACGCACATGTATTCACATGAGTGAAGCTGGCAGAGAGATCGGTTCACTCACAGAAATGCAAAGTCATCTGAATCCACTTGGCAGTGTGTAAATGTCCTTCTGATAACGGACTAAACATGATCACTGCTCAACAATTAAAAAGAGATTGCAAAAACCTTGTGATTTATGACACATTGATGAGACTCGAGATTGATACATTGGATTAGTCAGTTCTGGCCTGATGCTGATTTACAGCAGGTTGACAAAAGAACAGAACAGAATTTAGTTAGAATTATGTTGCACTTCTGATCAGAGATGTCTTCAGTTTCCTGAAAAAATACCAATAGTGCAACTTTAAACTAAATAAATAACAGCACAAAATAAATAAAAATGTATTTTAAAAAAAGGCAATCAAACAATTTCTTAAAGTACTTATTGGCATGATAGTTTACACAGCCTACAATATTGCTAAAGCATCTAAAAATAAAACAGAAACAGTAATGCCAGTACTGTAAAAATGATTTTTCAAAGTTATAAATAAAAAGAATATTGGAGTACGTCTTTCTACTTCAAGATTTCATTTTTAATTCAGTGTGTTATTTAATGTGTTAATTTCTTTGTAATTATTTGTGAAATTTACTAGCAATTTCTGAGCGAAAATTTATTCTACAATTTATTTTTCCAGTGACTGTAATAAAAATCATAAAAAAGACAGCATTATAGTTAGCCTATATATAAAATAAAATAAAATAAAATAAGAAATAAAAAGGCAATGTAAAACAATAATAATAAATACATCAAAGTAAAGTAAAAAAAATGTGGTGTCAAATAAAATAAAATAAAGCAATTTAAGATAATCACAATAAAGAAAATTAATAAAATAAAATGAAACCATGGTTAACAAAAGCCGTATTTAAAAAAAAAAAAACGCCAAACACCCTTGAAATGTGAGGCTGAGCAAAATATAACATAAAATTAATTTGAATAAAATTAATTAATTAAAGAAGGCTTAAAAATAAAATAAAATAAAATAAAATAAATCACGATTCACAAAAGCCTTGACAGAACACAAACTGCCCAAACACCCTTGAGGACCAACATCTCACACACACACACACACACACTTACGCAGCCCCTCATGATGACCTTCTCTGGTAGAGACCCCCGACCATTAGCCAACCGTGTGTGTGTTGTTGCTGTAATTTGATGATCGTGGAGGGCTTGCCATCATCACATGGTGGAAATTTCCACGCGCTCCTCCCAGTCAGTCAAACGGGTCTTATCTCGAGGATCGACGCCAGTTTCTCTTCATCCTGCGAGCTTTGCGCTGATTCCTTGAAGGATCCAGGTGGGTTCATACACACAGACACTCATTTAATACCAGAATGAAAGTGAAACATTGATGTTGCGCCTTTGCAGCATCACGGTTTGGCGCTGGCGCGAGATAGAAACGACCCATCAGAAGCATCACTGAATGGTAAAGGAAACCGCTCTCGATTGCTATTATTATTATTTCACAGAACGAGCACTTATATTATACTTATTACTTAGCTTATATTAATGTTTGTAAACATGCAAATTGTTTCAATGCTCCTGAAACGACAAAAAAGTAACGTTTGTCTGTATTTTTTTTTGCGCAAATCACATTCTGAGTTACTGAAGCTTTTTTACACGCACGCGCGTGCAACCGTTAAAGCAACATGTTTGAAACATTATAGCGCGCTTTTGAACGATATATTCCAAAAACTGTGTTTTCAGCGTGCATTTGGAATATTTTGGGGAACAGTATTGTGTTGGTTTCACGCACACAAAGCGTTTGTGTTTGGCGCGCGCCGGAGCTCGTTGCATCAGTCAATCAATCCAACCTGCAGCTTTAAAAGCTTTAAACACGCACAATGCGCAGAGTTACTCTTATATCAAGTGTTTCACAACATTTGTATGATTTTTATAGTTCTGTGCCTGGAAGACGTGTGTGTTTGTGATGCACATCCTTGTTTGTGGTGAAATGCCATTAGGAAACGGCATCCAAAACAAATGAACTTTATAAAAGGAACACATTTGAGCTTTACAATTGATTTGCAGAGGAAAATATTGTTCCTGTTTCATTTGCATTTACATGTATGCATTTAGCAGACACTCTTATCCTTTATGCATTCAGCAGACCCATGGCACTTACAAAACAGGAACAAAATCCACCTATTCATTGTTATATTGATGAGCATGTATGAGTAGTTTTAGGAAGTCGACTTGCTTGCTTGCAAAACTACATTTAAACACTAAACTGGCAAAGTAGCAGTGCATAAGAATGTGAATGAGTAACTCCATGTGCTGCAGTTGTAATAAGGTTTATGCTAATCCAGAACATTCTGCCCACCAATGCTGAGCTCATTCACACACACACATTACACTGGATGGACCTTTAATAATTCATGAGCGCTACAAGTAATTATTGTCATTAATAGAACAGAACATCATGAACTGGTTATGACTAACTGAGATGTGTTTGTCTGTTGGCATAAAGTTTTTTGTTGTTGTTGTTTTTTTAGTGTTCTATATGGCAACAACAGTTTGATCAAATTCACTATCCAAACACATCATGGCGCCTCAGCCGTCCGTCATATTCATGAACGTTTTGTGCGTTCACTCCGGGTTGTTTGAGGCCCAGCATAGTAAAACTGGTCAAAGTAAACATTCCCTTGCTCACTTACACAATTTAAACAGTGCAATGTCATGTTTCTGAACTAACCTGCGTGCCCGGTTTCAGTTGAATGATAGCCATCAATCATTTGAGTCAGATCAGTGTATTCTAGTGTACTTAACTGAGCTGTTTGATCTTATATTGCATTATGAATTACCTTATATTCAAGTCTACACATTTAACAAAATATGTTCTAAGAACATTTAGCTAATGTTCCCATTAAGTTAGCATTTTTAAATGTTTAAAAAAAAATGTTTTTTTTTGTTAAGGGAATGTTTTGCAAACATTATGGGAACGTTACTTTTGAACGTTCTCTGAACATTCTAAAACAAGTAGCAACATTTAAAAAGTGTTAGACGAACGTCCAACTAAAACGTTTGAGGAAAAAAAGGTTCCATGAATGATGTATAAATAATGTTTTTATGCTAACATTTCGAGAACGTTATTAAAGACCGGATAACTTTTGAGCGAATGTTACTGAAAGAACATTTGTTCATAACTTTGAGAGAACCTTGCCAGAACGTTCTGAGAACATTCCCTATTAGCTGCGTTATTATTACATTTAGAAATTTAGCCTAAATACATTTAAAGTGAAACTGAAGCTAGCGGCGTGTGTGAAATAAACTTGGGCTCACAAACTTCTGTCATTCTGCATGAATCTTAACGTTTTGCGTGCTTGATGTAAATTGCATTATAAAAGTTGCTTTGGAATATAAGTTGCATCACATTTCAGATGATAAAAAAGCAATCTTTATTCCAGTAATTTTTCTCACAATAACTGTATATATCACCGCATAGTTATTTTTGATTGCAATTCAAAGAATGAATGGTTCAATATCATGGGTTCAGTGTTTTTTCCAATAATGAAAGCGCTTCAGAAAAAGAGCTGATTCTTGGACCCAACTGTAATTTTGGTGCAAACTCGATGACCGAAATAACCTCAGAGAACAAACACGGATGAAGCCACAATGTTCCTGTCATACCGAGCCAAAGCAGAGATGCCCAGAATTTCCAATATCGCCTAATTGGCCTTTGTCAGCAGATTCAAATTGGACATGATGTTCATGCTAATTTTGATCATAATTGTCAGGAGGTGTCTTTATGAAACTAGACTTTTTTTGAAGAACATGAGTGCCCATGGAAAATCTCAGTGCTGCAATGCTACAGTGTTCTGGACGGTTGCCAAAACGTTGATATATGGTTACTTAGTAGTTTTTAGCACAACACTAGAGTTTTCTGGGTGGTTTTTGACTGCCTCACTTGAAAATAGTCTATCCTCATGTCTCTAGATATGGATCTGTCGTCATTCATCCTCATCTTTCATTATTTTCAACGCGAGTAGCTCAGGACAGTCCATTATGTGTTCTGCTATGTCACTGATGTCACAAGCAATGAGCAAATCAATAGACTGATAAGATGTTGGACAGAGAGATGAAACCAAGGACATGACAACCAGAAAATAAACATCTGAAACTCTTTGTCAGGCTTTTGTATTTGCAATTTATTTTTTAATCAGTCAAGCAGTTTTTGTAGAGGTCGAGCACCAAAGGTGTGTAGCAACGTATTTTCTTCCTATCATTTCTGCTGGCGGTCGAAGGCAGACAGTAGTGAAGTATTTTTACTTTACTCAAGTAAATTTAAAAAGTATCACTTTATTTCATAAATAAAAGTTGTTGTTCGTTTTACCTTTAATACTTAAGAACATTAAAAATTTAGTACTTTCTTGTACTCAAGTAAATCTTTGAATTACTTTTACTTGAGTAAAAGTAAGAAAGTAATAGATTTCTAATGTAATTAAGTATTAAATTATATTTAATATGAAACGTAGTGCAGTAAAAAGAACAATACTATGCTTTGGAATGTTGTGAAGTAAAGTTTTCTAAAGAAAAACACTCTGATAATGTACAGACACCTGAAAAGTACTTTTACAGCAGAGTAAAAAAACTTCACTACTGTCCGCCTCTGCTGGCGGTAAATCTGCGGAAGCCCAAAGATTTTATGATAAAAAGTTGTGAAATTTGGCACGCTGAAGGAGGAGCATCTCAGCTACTGTTATGCCAAATTTGGGGGTTTTATCTCAAAGCGTCTAGCATCACCATCAGCTCAAAGTTGCACCAACGTTTCTGTTTACAATGCCTGAACCATGTGATCCAGGAACATAATGCCGTTTTACCTGATTTTAAATTCAATGATAACAATGTTTTAAATTTTAAGCATCGAGATTTTTAATCATTTTGAAGTTTTCAGATGTTAGAGCGTGCATTGGATTATCCCAGAAAATGTAAAATCCGTCAAGTTGCTCACTGATTGTTGATATTCCAAACATTAACATGTAATGCATCAACAAATTTGTTTTTGCAACATTTGCCTTGAAACTAAACTAAATATGCATTGAGGGCAGTTTGAGAACAGCGCCACCTACTGAAATCAGAAAAAATACAAATTAATTTTTTTATATTTACTTTTTAATTTTTACTAAATCTAATTGATTCAATATTTTTATTGAATAAGCAAAATTAATATTTATTAAGCAAGTATATGTTGAAAATGCAATGCAAGTATGAGAGTCTGGTTTCAGATTTAATGGAGCAAAGGTAAAGCAGCGTTGTGAGATGGTGGAGGTTCCTGGTGTCTGTCTTTCTGCTGCTTGATATATTTTCTGTAATGTAATCTAGAGCCGTACGAAGGGTCGGGCTGGATAATCTTAGAGCTGAAGGAGAACTTGAGTCCTGCTACCAGCGCTCAGAAAGCACTGAGAGCGTGCAGGTTGACAGTTAAATCTCACAAATGTAAATCATTGTGTGTTGCTTGGGACAGTTTGTCGAGTATTTGAATTGCTGTTAGTGGGCAGGAGTGTGGAATGTTTCTTCCCAGTGTGGCATCTCTCTCATCATTCCTCTTGTTTCCATGACAACCACTCCCACACCGACGACTGCGCAGACGGCGATATTTTGCATGTACATGCTGCTCCAAGATACTATGTCCTAGAAGCCACGAAAATATCACGAGAGTTTGGGCCGTTTCCCAACGTGGTTCCTGGAAGCACACCAGCAGTACACATTTTGAACGTCTCTCCTATCTGAGCCGTCTATTTCAGGTCTTGGAGCCTTTACTAAAGAGCTGATGAGTTGAATCAGGTGTGTTTGATGGACGCTTTTCATATTTCCAGGGTTGTCAGAAGCAGAAGTCATCATAAACTGTGGGTAGCAGTTTGGTAAACTTTGTAAATTTTCCAATTTGGTAAACGTTCCAGTTTGCAATTTGAAAAAATAAAAAATAAAAAATCAACAATAGTTCAACAATAGATTGCATTAGTCAGAAGAGAGAAAAATGTAAAATTTGAAAATTTTCACATTTCAAAATTACATACACTCACTTAACTAGTTTTCTGAAACTGAATGCCAAGGTATAGTGTTATATAAATCTACATTAATTTTAAATGGAAATATAAAAAGCTTTGCTACACTTTAAAAATGAATGTTAAATCTAGCAAAGGGTCCATTATGAAGATTTTGAAGAGTGTACTGTAGAAAAAGGGTTGGCAACACTGGTTTAGAGTACATTTTTGTTGTTGTTGGCTCTCATTCTTATAAGAAATAGTGTCTAAATAACAAATAATTATGGGTTAATTTTTGGGGCACTGGTCGAGTGCTTATTTCAGACTCCGTCTGAAGTGTTGGTTTGTTTGAGGGTGAGATATTTGGATTTATTTTGAGGTTGAAGCAACTAGATTTTTTTTTCTGTAAAGTTTATCTGTATTTTTAGCAAATTAGTTATTTAATCTATTATACAGTACTCTGTGAGTGTGAGGTGTTGTGTTTCTGTGGAGCGTTGTGTGTTTGACCCTTGAGCCGGAGCTGCTGATTGGCTCGTGGTGTTGAGAGTGTTGAGTGTCTCCGTTTAAAGAAAGGCCTCTCGGCACAGGAAGGCTCTTTCTCCTTGAGATTGGAGCACCTGCATCAAGACAGTAAGATTGACTTTTTACTCTGACTAGCATTTTACAGTCTATAACACTTGACGACATTCAGACGCAGTCATGATGTAGGAGTTGAAAAGCCCAATGTCCATAACTTATTCTGTGTGTAGCAAGTTTTTTAAATGCATCACCTTGAATGGCTGGATTGCTTTGACTGGGATTATATGTTTGGGATGATGTGGCATGCTGGTTAAAGGATGCTGGTTAGATCTTCCCAACCCAGTGTTGCTCCAGGGTGGTTTAGCCAGTAATAAGTTCTCCACTTTGGATAAAAGCAGCTGTTAAATGGCAAGTTACAGTACTAATTCTATAAAACTCAGTATTTCAGTTGGCACTGATGGATTTTTCAATGACCAATATTGATATTTAGAGATTTGGAGTACTGCTATCTGATGTAATGATAACTTCATAATACAAGAAATCGACGGAGCACATTTTGCATAATATTTACTTAAATATTTACTGAAATTCACCAATAATTGGGAATGCAGAACCATTGGTGGCCAGTATTTCAATTGGCACTAATGGACTTTTTTTAGACATCTGGAGTGCTGCTATTGGATATAATGTTGATGTTGAACACATATTTTCAGAATCAGAATCAGAATCAGAAAGAGCTTTATTGCCAAGTATGTTTGCCAGCTGTTAAATGGCAAGTTACAGTACTAATTCTATAAAACTCAGTATTTCAGTTGGCACTGATGGATTTTTCAATGACCAATATTGATATTTAGAGATTTGGAGTACTGCTATCTGATGTAATGATAACTTCATAATACAAGAAATCGACGGAGCACATTTTGCATAATATTTACTTAAATATTTACTGAAATTCACCAATAATTGGGAATGCAGAACCATTGGTGGCCAGTATTTCAATTGGCACTAATGGACTTTTTTTAGACATCTGGAGTGCTGCTATTGGATATAATGTTGATGTTGAACACATATTTTCAGAATCAGAATCAGAATCAGAAAGAGCTTTATTGCCAAGTATGTTTGCACATACAAGGAATTTGTTATAGTGTCACAAGCTTCCAGTACACAATATTTTACACAATTGTAACCATAATATTATCAAAAAAAATTCACAGATATTTGGGAATGTAGCACACTAGTATATTGGTGGTCATTATTTATATAACATACAAAAACATTATCTGAACACATATTTTACACAATATTTACTTGACTGTTTACCAAAATTTACGAATAATTGGGAATGTGTGCTACTAGTGTATTGGTGGTCAGTATTTCATTTGGCGCTGATGGATTTTTCAATGGCCGATACTGATATCTAGAGATCTGAAGTGCTGGTATATAGATATATACTGATCTATAACTACATAATACAAAAAGATTAGCTGAATATGTATTTTGTGCAATATTTACGTGAATATTTACCAAAATTCACCAATAATTGGGAATATATCCCACTAGTATATTGGTGGTCAGTATTTCAATCAGCGTTGATGGATTTTTCAATAGCTGATATTGATATCTAGATGTCTTGAGTGATGATATTGGATATAATGTTGATTTATAACTACATGATACAAACAAATTAGCTGAATACATATTTTCCACAATACTTATTTAAATTTCTTTCAAAATTCACCAATAATTTCATTTGTTGGTAAATTTTTGGCACTTCAATGGTTGATATTGATATCTGGATATATTACTATAACTACATAATACAAAAAAAATGAACATGTAATTTACTCAATATATATTTGACAAAATATCCCAATAATTGGGAATGTAGCATGTCTTTTAATCTGTCAGGTGGACTGCCAGTAGGATTTCTGATCTGAGTTGAATGAAGTTTCGTTTCGTCTCTGGGTTTTTGATCAGTAACCTCGGAGTGTGTGTCCGTATGTGTGTTTGCACACACCTCAGAAGCGTATGCAGATTGGCGACTGCTGGTTGGCGTCCCAGAGTGAGTCTTCAATATCTGTGTCCGTGAGGCCAAGCAACCCCAGATTCTTGCCCCAGTGCAAACAGAAGTTGATGCAACACGTCGCCTTATCTCGAACTCATTTCTGGAAGCCCGTGTGCCCTTCAGTGATGCAGGTGGAGGCGAGTGGGGGCGGAGCTTCGCTCTGAGTGGTTGACAATAGGAGCGTTCCAGTTGGATGACGTGGGCCCTCCCAATGCTCTTTAAAGCTTCCACTCACCTCCAGGGCTAAAAACGAAGCTCATCCTTGATCTGTGAGCACATCTAGTGTCCTGCGTGTTACCGGCTTTCATTGTGAGTAACCAAACCACCATTAATACATTATAAGCTTGACTTGAATAAGGAGATCTGTGGGTTTTGCGTTTGGTTGCTCAGTGTTGGTGCTTTAGTGCATGTGTGTGTGTGTGGTCTGCGTCCAGCCGACAGATTGAAGAATGCTGGTTCAAGCACAAACACAGACATTCCCTTTGAAGAGCGAGTGTTTCTCGTCGTAAAACACTCAGGTCAGCTCCAGCTGCTTGGAGACATTCATGACGACAGCACAACTAACTTAGACCGGTTTAAGGCCAGTCCACACAGGTTTCACTCGAACTGCATGTTAACAGTTTGGTTTTGATGGTTTTATTTTGTCGTTTCTCCAAAATGCATGAGATGCATGAGATTACAGGAGAAATGTCTGAGATGCTGAGGTTCTCCATTTGATGTCTTTGCTGTCACGGACAAACGATTGAGGCATTTCATCTACTGTTTTTCTAGTTCTGCTTTGGGTCGTAAATCCAAATAAGTTTTGTTGGGTTGAGAGCTGCTGCAAATATGTGATTTGAGACTGACAGATCTCGGCGTTTCTCAGTGTGTACTGGAGTTAAAGGTGTGGTCATATTTCATTAACAGTGTCTGTTTGGGTCTTTTGCAACAGACTTGTCTCCTCTTTGCTGGTTAGGCTGGTTTTACAAGGCTGGAGTTTGTTCTTAGACTTGATTTCTTTCAGCTGAAGTCACATGTTTAAATGCTTAGTTCAGACTAATGAATCAGAAACTTCTGTCATGCTGCACTCTCAGAAAAAAAGGTACAAAAGCTGTTACTGAAATGTACCCTTTTAAAGGATACTAATTTGTACAATATAGGTACTAATATGTACTTTTTAGGTGATAACATGTATCTTTAAGATACTAATATGCACCCTTTAGGAGTAAAAAAAGGTCCAAAATGTGCCTTTTTAAAAGGTTTTGCCCCAGTCACAGCTTTTGTACCTTTTTTTCTGAGAGTGTATGAGTCATGGTAACATTATTTACATTTATTCATATAGGATCAGATCTAAAGGTACTTACAGTCGAGGAATATGTAATATATATTAACAAATAGTTTTGTTTTTGCTGTAAATGTTAAAAAATGTAAACAATTATGTGGCATTGCCTATTTTTGATAATCCAGTAATTGAAATACTTAAATAAACAGTGCACTGAAAAAATTGGAATAAAACAATTGCTAGTAAATTCAAAGAAAGGGCAAATACGTTGAATTAAACTTGAAACATACTCCAACTCATGCATAGCTGTAAAATCATTCTATATTAATGCATTGAGTTGCTTGTCAATCATAAACAGCCAGATTAATGAATTACTTGGCAGAAGTGTTTATTCTGATTTGTATTATTATTCAATGAAACATTGGTGTGTTTTGACGTATTGCTGTTGTTCTCTAGAAGCAGTAACTGTCTGAATGTCTAACAGTCCAGCCGTAGCATGAATGCACACAGTAAAAACAGTTTACTCTCTGTAAAACTGTTCTCTGGTGTGAATCCAGTAAATGCACCACATCTGCGTTCATTCTCAGTCCTGTGCAATATTTCCATGAGTCTATAGTTTCTCTGGTTTCTCTGGCCGCGTTTATGAATCCTATCAATGAGGGCTTTGTGTCGGTGAAGAGGAGCATTGTGGGTAATTGGGTGTAAGAATTGTTTGGCGGTGTTTTGGCTTATTAACTGGCTCATCGGAGTCTTATGTAATGTTCTCCGTCCTGCTGGACGCTCAGGAAATGGTTTTCAGGACGGTTTGTGCCTTGCATGGGCTGGAAATAGCTGACCTGAGGCCAGTGTGCGGTGTGCGCTCGTAGCAGGTGTGTGCCGGCGCACGGCTGATTCCAGAGCTAGTGCGTCATGGAGCGGATCAGACACAGATACATGAGTCCTCAACCTAAACACTGAACAACACAGCCTTTATGTGGACCTGGAGCAAAACACGGAGTCCTACAGCAGCACTCAGCAGGGAATAAACGCTGAATCCAGCAATAGTGACGTGTGTGATTTGTAATGATAACATATCACTGGCGCTGTCTGCTAAACCGTGTTAGTGGTTAAAGATCTGAGCTGCTAACTAAAGACGCTAGGTTCAAGCCAATGTTATTTTAGTATCATTGACATACTATATTATAGTTTTTATTAGTATATTTTCTGTTTTTATTTTAATGTTTTATTTTTATGTTTACATGTATGAATTTCGTTTTTGTTTCAGTATTTGTTTATTTTAGTACCATTTTATTATCACCTGAGAATGAGAAATGTTGCCTGGGCAACTAACTGAAATAAAATATATATTTTTTTGTTTTTCATTGTATTTTATTTCAGTTAAAGTCTATTTTATTTCAAGTACCAAAAAAAAAAAAAGATTTTCATTTTTTAGTTTTAGTCATAATAGCCCATGAAAAGGTCAGTTTTTGTACTACTATTATTTACTGTGTATTTTTCAGGGTTATTGTGCTGTAGTGAACCGTACTATAAATTGTCTAAAAGAGTATCTTATACATAAAAAGTAATGTTATTATGTCTCTGAAATTATTCGAGCAATTGTTGATTTTAGCTAATAGAGGTTGTTAATATACAGTATATAAAAAATGTGAAAACTTAAAATTTCTAAATTAAAATAATTGGATGAACTGAATCTAAAAATAACAATTATGGAATGAAAACTGAAATAAAATAAATAAAAAGTGGACTAATAAATTTATATAAATTAAAAAAATTTATATAAAATATTAAAACTAAGTAAAATAAAAAATATTGAAAATAAAATTATATAATATTATATAGATAATACAATATATAATATCATATTATATTGAATAAATTAATATATAATAAAAAAATAAAAAATAAAAAAAATGATTAACCTTGTGGCTGATAATAGATCAGTGTTTCTCTCTCTCTATTAATGTGCAGTTAACTTGTTAGCTCAAACTAGGTTAGGGTAGGGTCGAACTAGAGACTTTCTGAGGCTGAAAATAGAAACTGATACAGACAGAAGAACTAGATGATCTTTTATGAACCATCAGCATGTTGGAGCCATGGCTTATCAGTTATTGAGCTCATGCAAGCTCAAATCTGGCTTGTAGCATTCCTTGATCTTGTTTCGTCCATCGCTCATGCCAAATGCACTGTCTATTTTGCCATATTTGGAAGATGTTTTGCATTAAAGGTCCCTCGTAGGTGCTGTGGTGCCTCAACAGACCGCTGTAGATGGAGGGTGACGTCGATCTGTGTGCGTTGTCCATGGGCGAAAGATCATGTTGCTGGTGGCCCTTGAAACTGGTGGGCAAAGAACCAGCAAAATGTCAATAATGTAGCACTAACTTGTCTGTCAGACAGATGTTTTTGCCCAGATTTTATTGTCATTAGACAACGACAAGGATGGACCCAGAAATGCATCGCTTGTTGAATGTTGAATCAGCCAATATGGCAATACATTTAAATACAAGCATTCAACCAACCTTGAAATTGGTGGAAAACAGCAGGCCAGGCCAGATTTGTTTTGTGTTGAGGTTATATCGATTGATTTATCACAACATGATCAGAGTCTCAGTCAATACATTTGATGTTGATATGTTGACTTGCTTTAGCAGGAGCGGTTCAGGGTCACTTTGCACGAACGTAAGAATAGTTAACCTGCCAGAATTTGGATACATGAACTCATTCTTTATGATTAAAAAAAGTCATAAGTCATGAAGACACTGGGAATGATGTATTGATCTTATATATGAGCTGCTCCTTGGTGTCGATTCCAGCCTTAACCATATTTCTCTGGTGCTTCTTCCAGTTCTTTTCCCAAAGACGAAATCCTCTGCTGTAAACATGGACCGTCTGGAGCTGAAGAAAGTGAGCATGGAGGCGGACGATGAAAGCAGCGTGGACGATCGCTTCACACCCATCGATTCAGAGAAGGCCAGGTCAGAGTCACTGCTGTGTGTGTTTCACCCTGACGCTGTTTGATGTCCACATGCAGAACATTGTGACGCATAGTTTGATGGGAAATGTGGACATATGCTGACATATTCACGCATCGATTCATCATGTAACTGCAGACAAGCAGAACCTGTGAAATGCCTTAACAAGGTGTCTGAATTCACGTGTTCGTACTGTCGCTTACAGCCAGTTTCTGGATGAGGACGACGCAGAGAGTCAGAAGTTTCTCACCAATGGCATCATGAAGAAGAAGAAATATGATGAAGAAGAATATGTAAGATTCTTTTTCTGAAACTCATTAGCATATTCATACTCTCTCTCTCTCTCTCTGTTGATTAACCCTCTCTCTCTTGGTCTTTCAGCACCCGGGTCACACGTCGTTTGGGATGTCCGTCTTTAACCTCAGTAACGCCATCATGGGCAGTGGAATTCTGGGTCTGTCCTTCGCCATGGCCAACACCGGCATCATACTGTTTGTGTGAGTATTTGGATAAAGTATAAAGTGGGAGGAGCATGATATAGAACTTATCAGCATGGCTCATGAATATTAATGATGTGCCAGAACTTTCAGCCAATCCTAATCCTGGTTCTTGAAATGCATATGTTGGAAAGTAGGCGCTAGTCATATTAATATTGTGTCTTAGCTTCTTTCTCAACTAAATATTTAGTGTAATTAATTAAATTAGGTTATTTTATTATTTGTGTATAAATTTAATGCAGTCACCCTAATTGAGATCCTCATTGTTTTTTTGCCATTTTTGTTTTGTTGCTTAAAATAAATATAATACAAATTTAAAAATAAATAAAAATACATATAATAATTATAATAATAAAAAAAATAATATATATATATATATATATATATATATATATTTGAATTTAAATTTAGTATTTAGTTAGGCCGCAGCAAGCATTAAAACTTGAAACCATAAATGAATGAATGAATGTATAGTCAATTATATTTATTTTTACTGTCATGGCATAAAAAAAAGAAGAGAAGTTTAAATTTTACATTTTTAAATTACCCAAAACTGAAATAAAAATGAATAAAAACTATATAGACATATTTAAAAAAAAAA
>NW_015646171.1:264029-264841 GCF_001515625.1 Sinocyclocheilus rhinocerous | reverse complement strand
GCTGCTGGTGTCTGTGACATGCTACACCGGGCATATCGCAAAGAAACTATGTAGCTATATTTAGCTCAGCGGCTGTGGTCTGCTGTTCATTGAGGGGTTAAAGCGCGTGTGTGTGTGCGCGCGTGTGTGCGTGTGTGTGTGTGAGTGTGTGTGTGTGTGTGTGTGTGTGTGTGTGACTGACAGCAGTCAGCTGTGAATGGCCAGCAGGAGGCAGCAGCAGACGCACACCTTCAGCGCTAACGGTCACCTGAGCGTTCAGCGTTCGGTCAGCGCTCAACCTCGCATCACTCATTCATCTCCGGCGCTCATGTCAGACGGTTATTTCTGTTCGGTGAGCCGCAGGAGGCCGGTGTCGAGTGACCGAAGCGCCATTAACCGATTCTGAAGATCCGTCTTTCTGACGTTCAGTTTGTGTCTCGCTACAGCTGAGAGTGAATTAGACGTGATTTATGGGCTGTAAACCGGCGAGCTGTAGCTGGTTCTGGATATTGACCACTTTATATGTCGTTCAAAGTTGTCGGTTCTTGGCTAAAATAAGCTGAATTGTGGACTTGATTTGCTGGTAATTAAAACTCTTAGGCAAAGTTTGGAGTCTCTTCTGTAGGTCAGATGCTCTTCAACATGTTTGGGATCGGTTAGTAACATGCTGCGACATTAGCTGAGGTTTATTTTTGAAGCGCTTTCTAAATGCAGACTGCTCATGTATGTGTCTGTGCATTGACACGCTAATGCTGAAGGTCCCCTCAAAACAGATTTCTGAAATAAAAACAATCAGTGCTCGAAATATCATTGAAATCCGACTTATCTATGAA
>NW_015646171.1:258920-263788 GCF_001515625.1 Sinocyclocheilus rhinocerous | reverse complement strand
ATGGTTGGGTATTTTTTTTTTTTTTTTTTTTTAGTTGTTGTGTGTTCTGTATACTACTATTAAAATTAATAATTAGGATCTTTGCGGTTCAAACCAACTCTAACTGATTTAATACAAATCACCTAAATAGAAAATAGTTACCACTGCAAATATCAAGCACATCAAAACCGTATTTTATGAAAACAAAATTATGACTGTACAAAACTGTTTAAAAAAATAATAAAATAAATATGAGAACGTATGATAAATAACAAATATTTAACAAGTTTCTAAGAACGTTTAAAAAGTCAAGTTTTCTTGTCCTAATTAAATGTTATTTAAAGGTTACAAAAACGTTTAAAATGTGAAAAAGTCCCGTTTTCTTGTTGTGATTAGAATGTTATTTAATTTTTTTTGTTTCTTCCAACGTTCTACTAACTTTATTTTTACACAAAATATAACATTATTTAAACATTTATATTTAATATTCTACGAACGTTATAATGTCCAGTTTTCTTGCGATTGTAAAGTTATTTAAAGGTTACAAAAACGTTTCTTACAACATTCTACTTCTTCTTTTTACTGTGACTGACTGTTTTGAAACTTATATGGTAGTTAAATAGCACCTAGACCTCAGTTATCATGAAAAAAGCCAGGAAATTTCAGTTTTGACAATATGGGACCTTTAATGTTTATTTTTAATATTTTAAAATGTTATAATGTCCAGTTTTCTTGTCGTTATTAGAACGTTATTTAAGGGTTACAAAAACATTTCTTAGAATGTTCATCAAATAACATCATAAGAATGTTCCGAGAATGTTGATCCCGGAACGTTTCCTCTCAACGTTATGAGAACGTATATCAAATATTAATTAAAGTTATAAGAACGTTCCATAAACATTACTTTAAGACTGTTTCGTCCTAATGTTTAAAAAACGACTATGTATTTGAACACATGATGTTTTATATTTTAGTCAATGGATTTCTGACTTTTCTTTGTTTTTCCAGTATTCTCCTGCTTGGAGTCGCTATCCTGTCGCTTTACTCCGTTCATCTGTTACTAGTGACGGCCAAAGAAGGAGGTGAGTTTATGGAGAGATGACAAACACACATTAATATACGAAACCTGCAGTCGATGCTATAATGTCCTCTGGCTCCAGGCTCGCTGATCTACGAGAAGCTCGGAGAAAGAGCGTTTGGATGGCCGGGAAAAATGGCAGCTTTTGGATCGATAACTCTGCAGAACATAGGAGGTAAAGGTGTTATCTTGAAAAATAGCTTGAATCTTTAGTTTTTAGCGTGAGTGATGTAACATTCATGTGTTTGGTTCATCTTCAGCCATGTCCAGCTACCTGTTCATAGTCAAATACGAGCTGCCGGAGGTGATTCGAGCTTTTCACGGGCTGGAGGAGAATTCTGGGTAAGTCCCAGTGATGTTTAACGGGTATTTGTGTCTGTATAGCAGTAGATGAAAGCATAATAACTGATTTATGATGCAAATTTGCTGCAGTGTGAGTTTGTGAAGTGAGTTTGTGGAGAGAAATATGGATCGATGCATCAATCAAACGTGTACAAAATCGACAATTAAGATATAATGTTTTTTCATTATTTGTATATTATTTAACAAAAAGTAAAATGTGTTTTTTGTTGTAGATGTTCCAACTGGGATACATGATTTGCAATTTTCAATTAAATGTTCATGCATTTGTGAGTTTACATTGCAAAATGATGTTCTTCCTCAGTATTTTGGTCTTTTTTTACCATTACAAATATCTAAACATCCTTAAATCAAGATGCATTTAGTCTTGATTTCTGAAAAGTGTATCAAAATTATGTGTTATTTTTAAAGATTCAGATTAGTTTTTAAGAATAAGATTTTTTATGTTAATGAAATTAATATGTACATTTTATATTTACTTTAAATAGATTAAAATATTTTTTATTTTTAAATGTAGTATTATTATTATTCTTTAGAATATATTTAAATAATTAATAAATATATTACGACTTGTTTTCTTAAAAATGTAATATTTTTGCTTAAAACAAGAACAAATATCTGCCAGTGGGCTCAGAAAAATAAACCTTATTCAAAGGGAAAACAAGATTATTTTTCTTGTTAGTGAAATTTGTAAATTTTCTATCTATTTTAAATGGATTAAAAATTAAGTGTAATTTTAAAATGTATTATTATGTTTTAGAATATATTTAAAATAAATACTACAAATAATACGTTTAAGAAATTGTCTTGTTTTTTGAAAAATGTATCAAAATTAAGCAAGCTTATGCTAAGAACAGATATCTGCCAATGGGGTCAGAAAAATAAGCCTCAAAGGAAAAGTAAAGATATTTTTCTGACCCCATTGGCAGATATTTTCTCTTTTTTAACTCTTTCATTTCTGAAAAGAAATGCATTTTCCAGCATTTTTGAAAAAAGTTGCCAGCCACCGCCAGCGATTTTGATGATTTTCACTAAAATCTGATGGCCTCCAGTATATTTTGCTGTATGAATATTTGAATATGCAATACACCAAAATAAAGATCAGAGCCTCTACTTTTAAACAAAAAAATGTTTTTAAACATTCTTTTTTTATCAACACTTGAATATAGGTAGATTTCATTAAAAATGCATAACTTTGAGCAAAAAGGTGAGAAAATCACATTTTTATCAAAAACTACATCTGGATAATATTCAGTACGATTATCAAAGCATAAATCCAGTAAATCGCTTCCGTGTTTTTGTTCGGGAGGTTTTGTACTCGTTCAGAAGATGCGTAATAGCGCCCCCCGAGTGTATAACAGTAAAAACACGGAAAGCTGTAAAAACTCGTCTTTGGCGGGGAAGCGTTGTCTTCTAAAAGACGAGATAACTCGTCAATGGCGGGGAAAGAGTTAAATAAAAAACAAAACACTTAATTTTGATGCATTTCCAAGAAAACGACTTAATAGCTTATGTAGGGCTGCACGATTATGACAAAAATCATAATTGTCGATTATTCCCTTGAAATTGTAATTGCGATGATTAATTCCGATTATCACAATTTACATTGAATGATGTTTATACCATTGTTTGATGCAACTGTCTCCTGCTGCGTGGTGCACTGTCGTTCGCGCACAGTTCGGCACGCTGCATTGAGCGTTTAGTTTTTAAAAGTATCTGTCCTCACTGAACTAGGCTAAATGATTTTTGTTACTATAAAAAAATCAAAACGACAGTGCTTAACCAATGTATAACCGAAAACACCGTCTATCGCAGCAAGCCTACTGTAGAGCTGTCTGCTGAAATAGTTTTATTTCTGTGCAGCTACTTTGAAACCGTCTGTATTGTATATTCTAATTCAGTCGTAATCACACCGCAGCATGTTTCGAGGTATTGTGGGATTGTATGGGAGCATGATGAAAAGCCCCGTTCTTGTTCTCTGTGCAGTGAATGGTATCTGAACGGGAATTACGCGGTGGTGTTGGTGTCCATCGGCATCATTCTCCCGCTGTCTCTGCTGAAAAACCTGGGTAAGACTTTGCTCTAAGTGTCAGGGAGGTTGAGTTTGTGAAGTGTGTGTGTGTAACTCTCGTTCTCATCTCTCACATCAGGGTATCTGGGGTACACCAGCGGCTTCTCTCTCTCATGCATGGTGTTCTTCCTGGGAGTGGTACGTTTACTGACGCTGTTCTCCTGTCAGCTCACATGCCAGTGTGTTTTATATGACGTTACAACATTCATGTGTCAGTAAGAATAGTTCAGTAAAAATGAAAATCATTTACTCACCCTCATGCTGTTCCAAACCAGTGTTCAGCTAGTATCATTGAGATACCATTATAGTTTTTATTAATATTTTACATTTACATTTAGACATTTATCCAAAGCGACTTACAAATTAGGTCAATAGAAGCAATCAAAATCAGTGATATGCAAGTGCTATAAGTCTCAGTTAGCTTAATGCAGGACACGTTGCAAGGTTTTTTTTAAATTATATAATAAATAAAAAGAAAACTGATAGAATAGAAAAAGAATAGAGCAAGCTAGTGTTAGAGGCCCTTTTTGCTTGTGTTAATTGTATAATAAATAAAAAGAAAACAAGTAGAATACAAAAAGATTAGAGAAGCTAGTGTTATTTTGAATTCGTTTTTATTTTAATTTTAGTTAACATTTTAGTTTGTCATTTTTAGTAGTTTTTAAAAAAAAAACGTCTGTAGTTTTTATTACTTTTTATTATAGTATTAGTTATTTTAATGCATAGTTTAACTAAATTAATTTTTTTTAAAAATTGTATTTTATTTGACATTTATTTTATGTAACGAAAATGTTATGCTTTTAGTTTTAGTTAACTATAATAACCCTGTTCAGAGCCTTTAATAACTGATTTTAGTTAACATTTTAATAATCAATTAATAATAATTTTCAATCGTTTTTTTCTAAAATAAGTCTATATAGTTTTTATTAATTGTTATTCTAGTTTTAGTAATTTAGCACATCAAGCTAAACTAATTTTCTTTTAAAAAATGCTTTTTTTATATTTTATGTTTTAATTTATCATATTTTTTATTTCACTTCAAGTAACATTTTTTTATGGTTTTAGTTTCAGTAAATAACCTTCATAATAACTCTGATTCACTTTCATCCTCTGGACCACAAAACTAGTCGCAATTTAAGCAGATTTTTCATGTTTTCTAGAAATATCCAACATCATAAATCCATTATTATGCTTCAGGAGATGTAGAAAGTTGTATGGACTACTGTTATGGCACTTTTTGTGTTTTATTTGCATTTCCGAAGACAAATCTAACAATTTGAACAAAGGTTTAAAAATATTTTATTACTTTAATTACTGTTTTTATTTCATCTGAAAGCTGAATGAATAATCTTTCCATTGATGTATGGTTTGTTAAGATAT
>NW_015646171.1:253299-258608 GCF_001515625.1 Sinocyclocheilus rhinocerous | reverse complement strand
CATGATCTTTACTTAATATCCTAATGATTTTTGGCATAAAAGAAAAATGGATAATTTTGACCCTTACAATGTATTGTTGGCTATTGCTACAAATATACCCCAGCGACTGGTTTTGTGCTCCAGGGACACATTAGCTGTTTTTGATGCTTGAAATGACACGAGGCTGATGTAAACGTTGACAGGACTTTCTCTTTCGGTTGAAATATTTCTTATGCATGGTTTCATGACACTGTTGTGCACTGGTTTGATTTCTCAGCTGATCTATAAGAAGACGATCCTGCCCTGTCCTCTGCCGTTCTTCTACCAGCACGAGTCCAACATGAGCATGAACGGCTCGGACGCTCTGGGTCTGTACGCGCTGCAGAACGCCTCGGCGCTGGCCTCTATATCAGCAGCGAACGGACCTCCGCTGGATCCTCACGCGCCGGTGCACAGCGCCGTCCAGTTCACACCTCACCCTGAGGACATGTGCACACCCAAATACTTTGTGTTCAACTCACAGGTGACGATGCTGACGATATGAGACAAATATGTCATTAATCCTGCCAGACGAGAAGATCCGTACTGTAAAGTGTGCGTGTGGAAAGAGCCTCACGGCGTTTGTTGTGTTTGTCTTTCAGACCGTGTACACCATTCCCATCCTCGCCTTTGCTTTCGTGTGTCATCCTGAAGTTCTGCCCATCTACAGCGAACTCAAAGAGTGAGGAAAACTTTGTGCATATGCAAAAAAATAAAGAAAAATGAAGAAAGCATCAGTATAGTCACATCTATACTGTCCAATAAATTAAAGACTAAAAAGTGACAAAAAAAAAAGAAGGAAATTTAGAACATTGGCTTGTATTATTATATTATATTATATTATTTAAATAGTTTTAAGTAGTTGTTTTTTAAAATTATTATTACTTTTTTTATTATTATTGTTATTATTATTTTTAAATAGCATCAGGTCCAGTAACAAAAACACTGAGATTTAGAAATGTGGCTTTATATTATATTATATTATAAATAGTTTTAAGTAATTTTTAATTATTATTTTAAATAGCATTAGGTCCAGTAACAAAAACACTGAGATTTAGAAATTTGGTTATGTTATGTTATGTTAATGTATTATATGTTAATGTATTATATTATTATATATAATATAATGTCATTGTTACATGACATTATATTATATGTTATGTTATGTTATGTTATGTTATGTTACATGATATTATATTATATTTCAAATAGAATCTGCTGCCACGGTATGTTTTATAAATATATAACACACATTGACAATTTTATTATAAATTTTTTTTTTCGTATGGCATCAGGTCCAGTAACAAAAACAATTGGATATTTAGACATTTTTATATCGTTTTGTATTATGTCATATTACATATCAAATCAAATCTGATACCACCACAGTATTTTTTGATAAACTGGAAAATAGTCTGAAGTTGACAATTAAAAACGGCTGATATTGACTGATACCATTATAATCACATACCCAGAGGCTCGGATATATTTCATAAAGCTGTTTCTGTTGTGACTCCTCGTGTTCTGCAGTCGCTCTCGGAGGAAGATGCAGAGGGTCTCAAACCTGTCCATCTTGGCGATGCTGGTGATGTACCTGCTCTCCGCTCTGTTCGGTTATCTGACGTTTTATGGTACATTACACTCTTCTCATACACACCTGCAGCACACATTCCAGTCGAGAAGTTACTTGTTACCAAACCTCTCTCTCTCTGTCTCTCTCAGATCATGTCGAGGCAGAGCTGCTTCACACCTTCACCAAGGTCTACAAGTTTGACACGATGCTTCTTCTGGTGCGTTTGGCTGTGCTGACGGCGGTAACGCTGACCGTTCCCATTGTGCTGTTCCCTGTGAGTAACAAAACACACCCGTATGAGCCTGTTGTGCTTCACCGTCCTTCATTCTGATACACTTTGAAGTGTGTTTGATGCTCTTTTATTTATTCGTGTCCTCTTATTGTGGCCTGTCATGCATCGGCATCATTCTCCCGCTGTCTCTGCTGAAAAAACATGCTTTTGTTTAAAAAATAACTAAAACTAATAAATACAAAATTTATTAAACTATGTAGACATTAGAGGTGTAACGGTACACAAACATGACGGTTTACTGAATTATTAAACAGTGGTTTACTGAACAAATGTGTCTTTCTTTAAATGTATTTAAAATTGTGATTAAAATTTACTTAGGGATAAAAATCTACCTCAGATTCTGCTCTAAACTATAGGGAGCCCTTTTACATTACTGTAAGGTTACAGTTAACAGCAGAGCCCAAACTTAAATTGAAGTACTATTTATTTTTAAATATAATAATCAGTGCTCAAAAATTACAACAAATTTAAAAAACAAATACATTTTTTATTTTTATTTTAAAGAATTAAAATATATAGACACTTAAAAAAAAGAAAAACTAATAAAAATGACAAAAATGCACAACAAAATTATTAAAACCTTAACTAAAATCAAAGTTGAAACAGAAAATAGAAAAATAAAAATCTAATTCAAAATATCAGCAAACTATAATAGAATATCAATGATACTAAAACCATAAAAAAATTACTTGAATTAACTGAAATAAAATCTAAAAACATCTAAACTTAATTCATTTCAGCTAGTTGCTAAGGAAATATTTATCATTTTTAATGTACTAAAATAACTAAAAACCAATACATAAAAAATATATAGACATTTAAGAAAATAAATAAATAATAAAAATGACTAAAACACACAACAAAATTATTAAAAACGCAAGTAAAATTAAAGTGAAAACGGAAAATAGAAAAATAAAATCTAATCCAAAATATTACTTAAAACTAGCATGGTATATATATCAGTGATACTAAAATAACACTGATTTGTTAAATGAACAATGTATTTTTCTGTCATGTGACAGGCAGAGGGCGCTCCAGAGCTTCTTTCGCTCAAGCCCCGCCCTCTCTCTCTCTCTCTCTCTCACACACACACACACACACACACACACAGTGAGGGAGGGGCGATCAAAGCCAGTGGAATATTACCTGATGCAGTGCAGTGACCTTGCAAAAAGTGCAGTTACAGCGTGTGGCCACCGGTGGCGCTATAAACACACAAAACACTCCTGCAGCTCCTATAATCAGATCAGGTTTTCATTGAAGACAGAAATGAGCTGGTATTATTTGATTAGATTGTCTAAAAACGTGAGAAGCTGCCGAACCTTGGCTGCTTAAACCGCTTTAGCATCAGATGGCTTGTGTTAAAAGAGCACAGTTGAGCTGAGGCCTGTGCTCTGTTCATGAGCTTTACATCAGGGCCTGCAGAGTTTGTGCCATGTGACATTTTGTGTTTCCAAGGAGTTCGTGGCCTTCAAGTTGCTCTTAAATGTCACGGCCTTTGTCCGCGAGATTTCTTATGTTTTGTCTGAGGGCCAACGGAGACCTTGAGTCCGACTCGCAGACGACACTCGCTAACAGAAACAAGACAGACCGTCGATACGAACCAACAGTTTTATTCTGAATGAGCATAAACCAGTCTCATCATGGAGTCTACTGAGGTCAGAGCGAACTCTCACACAGTGCTCTGAATCAAGGCTCTTGGTCGTTAGCGAGCACGTTTGCTACTTGAGCAGTGACAGGTGTGCCGCTTCGGTGCCCTTATAAAGGACCCCGGGGCCCTTCAGCTCTAGTTTCACTTGTATCAGATGCTTGATTCAATGAGGCCACGTTCTCGCTTCTCCTGATGAACGTAACTGTAGATGGATAGTTTGATTTATTACACTTTCAACAATCTGCAGAGCTACAAATGGGTTCAAGGAAAATATTTGTTAAAAAGTACATATATTATTGTTTACATTTTTAATATAAGTTTTTAACAAACATATTTTTGTTACAAATTATTATGTAATTTAATAAAAAAAATTAAGTATGATATATTAACATAATATTTTTGAGTATTATCAATGCTGAGAACACTTAATATGTTTATGGAAATTATTAATAGAAATTTAACATTATAAATGTCTTTACTGTCACTTTAATGCATCCTTGCTGAATAAAAGTAATAATTTCTTTCTCTTAAATTTTTATTGAACTACCGTATTGGCCCGAATATTGGCCCGAATATAAGACGACCCTGATTATAAGACGACCCCCCTTTTTCCAGATGTACCTTTTGGAAAAAGGCTTTTTAAAAACCAAATATTGTTTTTTCTCAGTAAAACACATTTTGTCTTCAATTATTTTCATATTGCATATTTTTCCTATTTTAATTTTTGTTTTGAAAGTATGTTAAAAACTGGTAAAATGTACCAACAGTCACATTTAAAAAATATACACTTTTTGATATACCATTAAAAAAACAAAACAGGTTGCCCATCTGAATTAGGACATTTAGGCTATCCATCTAATAGTAGCCTACCAAAATCTTATTAACAGTAGAAGTTAAATCTTACTGTAGTCTTCAAATCTGGGTACTGTCTTACGTTTTAAAATCACAAAGGGAGTTTGGTCCCATCAGGCTAACGTGACAGTCACGACTCATGCAGCTGTAAGGTTTTCTTTTTCTTTTGTTTTTACTCGCGATCTTTACAACACGCATTACATTACGTATTTCATGGCACACTCGTTTTATGCGTATTTGGCACCACCTATTGTGGTGGGTATATTATTGACATGTCAAAGTCTAGACCCTGAATATAAGACAAGTGCGTTTTTTCAGATGTATTTCCAAGAAAAAAACATTGTCTTATATTCGGGACAATACGGTAGTTTGCTTGAGATTAACAATCTAAACGAACTGAAAGAGCTTTTAAAAACCGCTGAGCTGCTCCACAGCACTGAAGTAAACAGGAGAGAGGTCTGTCCTCGTCCTGACGTTAACTCTCAGACGAGCGTCCAGCAGGAGGGTCACTAGGAAAATGTCACACGTTCGGGTCCTGCGGTCGGCAGGGCTCCAGATGCGCTCGCCAGCAGATGCCGAATGCTTTGAGCTCGGACTGAAATGTGGCACCCAGGTGACGGCTGGAAAGCTCGGCTTTATGGAAGTCTCTTTGTTAAAGGACTGTCTGATCAGAGATGGTTATGCAACACTATCGCTCTTTAATGGACTCCATCTGCTCTCCGCTTCTTTAATGATGTGTCTTGAGCTCCAGGTGTTTTGAGAGGCTGCAAACGAACCAACCTGTAGTTAAAGGGGTCATATGATGTTGCTAAAAAGAACATTATTTTGTGTATTTGGTGTAATGAAATGTGTTTATGCGGTTTAAGGTTAAAAAAACACATTATTTTCCACATACTGTGCATTATTGTTTCTCCTCTATGCCC
>NW_015646171.1:250152-253041 GCF_001515625.1 Sinocyclocheilus rhinocerous | reverse complement strand
ACACAGCGTCTCCCTGACATGGCTGCATCAACACTACTGCTGTTTCTGAAACCACGCCTTCTTTCTTTGCGTGCACGTTTGGGCGGCATTATGCTAATATTTCCACATAGTGATGTAGATATGTGGGGGCGTGTTAGAACGAGGCGTTTTAGGTAGGTGTGGCTGACTCTTAACTTTAATAAAGAATATCTCTTTGGATTTGAGACTTTAGTCTTTGCAACTTTACAGATCTTCTTTATGCACCAAGAGCTTGTAACACTCCAAAGAGAAAGGAAAACTTGAAATTGCATCATATGACCCCTTTAAAACCTTTAAACTCGACTGATCAACTTTGTCTGCTAAAATTCTTTTGGAGAAATAAAAATGCATTCAAATGAGTTGTTGATGCACCAAGAACCACTATATTTTATTGGACTACAGTTTTGAATGCAAATAGACAGCGTTTTTACTCACTGATGTATTTTTTTTTTTTAATCTTTAATGTTTTATATAGTTTTTCTTAATTGTACGACTTCACTTTGTTATTTCCATTAACATAATTAAAATAAATAATTAATTGTTGCAGCAAGAGTTTAGAGGTATACACTGCAAAAAACAAACTTATTTTTGTCTTATTTTTCAGTAAAATAACTGAACAATCATAAATTATGACACATTTACTCGAAGCAAAATGACTTAAGATATTAAGTCTTATTTTCTGAAAAATTAATCAAAATTCAGTCCTTTTATGCTTAAAAATATTATTTGTGAATGGAAAAATAAAACTCTTTTTCCCTTTGAATTGAGTTAATTTTTCTGACCCCATTTCTTAAAAAATATTACATATCATTAAAATGATAATATTATACTGTAAATATATTATTATATATTTTGATCAATTATCTATTAGTAGTAGCATTAGTAGCATATTCAATTGATTATTTTAATAATCTATTGTTAATACATTTTAAAACTATAAAATGTATTAATATATTATATTTCCTAATTTATTAATATTATTAAAAGTGTATAGTATAGTAATATTATAAAAACTGTATAGTTTTTTTCTTATTTTAAGTACAAACTCGCTTAATTTTGAATTTTTTTAGAAAACTTTTTGAAAACTTAATTACTTTAGTAATTTTGCTTCTCAAGTAAATGTATTTTGATGTATGAACGTTTAGATATTTGTACTGTAAAACGAAAAAATTTCTAAGTGTTTACAGTGAATTTACAAGTTAATTGTTTACTACAATTTTCAGGAGCTCTAGTGTATAGTTGCACTCAACATGAACTGAAAGCAACAAAACGGTTGGATTTACAGGCTTTTTAAAGACTCTTTCTATCATTCAAGGCACATCTGATCTCTATTCAGTGGCTAAACTGAAATTGTATCTTTAGAAGTTGAAAGTCCAGCTGCATTTAATGCGATCTCTGCTTGAGTGATCTGTGTCATACTCTGTCAGTCAGCCGGTTATCCTGCTGCTGCTGCTGGCTGATGCAACTCTACCACACGCTTACACTTGTAATCCTGTCTGAGGCTCCGCCCACTCTGTGTGAGTGTGAGTGTGAGTGTGAGTGTGAGTGTGAGTGTGAGTGTGAGTGTGAGTGTGAGTGTGAGTGTGAGTGTGAGTGTGAGTGTGAGTGTGAGTGTGAGAAACCATACATCAATGGAAAGCTTATTTATTCAGCTTTCAGATGATGTATAAATCTCAAGTTTGAAAAATTGACACTTAAGACTGGTTTTGTGCTCCAGGGTCACAGATAAAATTGCATTTATTGTTAAGAAAATAAGAAAAAGTGAAGAAAAAAAACTATAAATATATTTGCAGATCCGTTCTTCAGTCATCACGCTGTGTTTCGCTGGAAAAGATTTCAGCTGGATCCGACCCTTCCTCATCGCCGCTGCTATACTGGCCTTCAACAACCTCCTGGTGATCTTCGTCCCCACCATCAGAGACATCTTCGGCTTCATCGGTCAGTAGTTTCTCCACACTGTGCTTCTAAGTAGATGTGGCCCCTTTCCCTCTTGAGAGGAGAAGAAAGTTGAACACACACATATGAACTCCTCCTCTTCCTCCTGTAGGTTCGTCTGCAGCCACCATGCTCATCTTCATCCTACCGGCGGCATTTTACCTGCGGCTGGTCAAGAGCTTACCGTTCAGATCACCGCAGAAAATATCTGTGAGTATAGACCATATATTATATTATATTACTTTTGCTACTTTATACTTTTGACCTAACTCATTTATCATATTGATTTGAGTATAATTATGATGTACCACATTCATTAATACAAAAATACAAAGAGAGAGAATATAAATTTGATTCTTTATTATCAACACATGAAGTGCATTAAACATCAGGGTTTCCTAAACTGCGGGGAAATTCAAGGGGGTTCGTGAATTGATCAAAGTAATTAAATCATAAAAATGTCAACTGAAAAAAATTAATATTAATAATTAATAATAATAATAATGAAAATATTAGCTTAAAATCTCAGGGTAAATATTAAAATGATGTGTAACTAATATGTAATTATGTAGTCCATTTAAAAAAGTAACTGTAATCTGATTAAAAGCATTTTAAAATGTTATATATTCTAATAACTTACAAGTATTTCATTTTTGTAATTTGATTATGTAATCCATATTACATTTTATATATATATATATATATATGTATATATATAGTATATAAGTAATAAACTAGTAAAACTTTATAGTAAATAAACAAGTAATTAACATGTTTTTACTTTATAGTAAAAAAAATATATATATATATTGTATAATGTGATTATTATATTAGATTTTATTTTAATGTTTTATTTTATGTAATGCTCTATTTTATTTTATATTTTATTATATTATATGATATTATTATATTATATAGAGTTTTCTATTATATCTA
>NW_015646171.1:246049-249996 GCF_001515625.1 Sinocyclocheilus rhinocerous | reverse complement strand
TTTTATTGCATTTTATTTTATTATTTCAAGTAATTACACATTATTTTATTTTATCTACAGGCAACCATTTTCCTGGTGGTGGGCATCTTCTTCATGATCGGCAGCTTGTCTCTCATCATCTTGGACTGGATCCACAACCCTCCCGGCTCTAAAGGTGCTCATTAAACCACCGCCGTGCCGGTCCTCCGCTGAAGCATCTCTCCACACGGACGAACGCTGTGCCTCCACCTCTCTCTCCTCTCATGAGCTCTCCTTTGTTGTTTTAACTTCTCCTGTGTGTTTTCCCAGCGTTCATGACTCTCAGATAGATGTGAAGGTGAGACCGTTGGATGTGAAAGATGTTTAAAGGAAAGAGAGAGAGCTGGGCAGAAGGGTTCATCAAATAAGCACTTGAGGATTTTGATCAAGACATGCCAACAATCACGTTTCCATCATGTTTTTGATTTCATCAGCTGGTCATAGATAGTTAGTTTGCTGTTATTAGTTCACTCAGAGATGACATTTCAGTCATTTTCTCTTCATGTATGCTGAGGAAAATCAACTAAATGATGCAGAATCCATTTCTGAGTGAACTCTTTGTTTAATATTATCACTTGAATCAGATTTCCTCTTTGAGAGGGGAAAAAGGTCCATTTATCGATTTTTTTTTTGTTGTACCAAAATGAAGTTGGTCCACAAAAGCTCAACTTTTTCCTCTCAACCTGATCCATAAACATCGACTCGATTCTCTTCGTTAAGAGGATTTTGAGCGGCTCAGTTTTGGGTCAGTTCATCGCAAGATGTCTCGACAACTGCATTCAGCTTTCTAAAGCAGTTCAGCTAATGTTTTAGTCACACCAAACGGCAGAAACATCCGTTTCTGACTCATTAATTACCGTAAAGTCATCGCGCACAAGCCCAGACCTGACCGTTCGCTCTCAAAACCAGCTTCTCTTCATCTTAACAGAACGCAGTCCAATCCAATCGGCGTTTATTGTCGAGATCTGTGCCTTCTTTCTGTGCCGTATCTGACTACACTGCCTTGCTGGAGAGAAACATGGAGGCTCACACCTGTCTCCCTCATCCGTGCTGAAACAGGTCCAGCCAAAGTGGACGATATTTAAAGATCCTTTGGTGATCTGTTTACTCATGAAGCAAGTGAATATTTCAAATGAAATGGTTATGATATTTTTGCATGTTTTGAATCACAAACATGGTCTTTTTGGACGTTGTATATGGTTTGTAAATAGTCTAATTTGTTAGTTTTTTTGGTCACTGATGGACGCTGGAAGGGACGGACACATCAGATGTTCACCGGTAGAGTTTTAGTATTATATTTTCTTTTGTAAATTTGTAGAAAAGCGTTTTTTCTTTTCTGTTTTTGTTTGTTACTTGATTAGTTAGCAGCTGAAATGGTACAGAGAGACTCGCAGACGAATGTTTGGTCATATTTCTCATCTGGAATATGCTTGAAAACCATCTGATTTTGAGCAGTGTTTGTCTTCCGCCGTTTACATCTGCAAACCACGTATCGGACGTGTTCGTAAGTGCGATTTATATATGTATTTTAAAGTCGACATGAAATCAAAACTGACCCTATTTGCTGTCTCATTAACACTTAAAGTTCTGTTAATGCATTAACTAGCAATACATTTATTTGGTTTTTTTTGTTGTTGTTGTTGTTTTTTGTTAACGAGACCCATACGGCAATTTTTTTTTTCTGGCCAAAATATATTTTAAATATATGTTGTAAAGAATGAAGTTAAAAGAAATATATTTTTAAAATTGAAAATATTTAGTTGCAACCTTCATATATCAAACTATATTTCAAAATGTATTTCCAATTCATTAATGTTTAATTTTTTTTATATGTTCACTTGTGTTATAGACAACAAATAAAGTTTTTCCTTAAATGTGACATGTGAACATATTTTCTCGGATTGAATATATATGGAGGGCAAAATAAATTTTTAAATGCTTTTAAAAATATATTTATATTTTTTAAATATATTTTCAAAATTATACAAAAAAATTGCCTAAATAAATAAATATATTTTGAAACATTTTAGCAAATATAAATCTATTTTGGCCCTTTTTTGTATATTTTGAAATATAATTATATTTATTTTAAATACATTTAAAAATATATTTTTTGTCATTTTGAAACATTTTAGCAAATATAAATCTATTTTGGCCCTTTTTTGTATATTTTGAAATATAATTATATTTATTTTAAATATATTTAAAAATATATTTTTTGTCATGTGGGTAGTTAATAAAAATACAAGTGTTAATTCATGTAAATTAATTTTTTTACTTTTTTCTTATAATAATGTATTAGTAAATGTTGAAATTAACATTAACTAAGATTAATAAATTCTAAATTAAAAGTATTTTTCATTGTTAGTTCATATAACTAACGTTAACAGATGAAACCTTATTGTTAACACTTTCTTTATACACGTTCCAAAGAAAAACAAATGTCTGTATTCATAATTTTTCATCAAAATGTAAAAAACACTTTCCTTTTTCTTTTTTTCATTTCTGACCATCCACTCAATTGTCATATTTTCATATGTGATTACGGAAGTAAAATGGGTTGCGAATGTTTTTTCATGTCAACTTTAAGCGTGTTTACATGCTCCTGATCGCTACAGACGGTCCGTTCGTCCGCAGCCTCGTGCCTGTCGCTTCCTTCAGGGAAAATGTGCAGGAATTGTAACATCTTTGAATGTACGAACTGTAACAGTTTACATGTATTTTGGTAATGTGACGTGAACACAGTATCCCAGTATTTTTCTGACTGTAGAGGAACAGTCGTGAGAAATGAGGTGAAACCTCGTCCGCTCACAAACTGCCATTATAACCTGCAGCCTCCTGCGGCTCGGCCAATCATATCTGCCACGTCACTGGGGGATTTTTGTATCACTGAAGCTGTTTCCATATTATGTAACATGAAAAATAAAGAAATGTGAAACAACATCCTTCTTTGTGTTTTCACTGATGGAGAAAAATCTTCAGTTGCCATGGTGATGTGAATATGAAAGAAAATATCAGAGATGTTTAAATTATGGTGATGAATCTCACTTAAACGTTCATAAATATTTAATACTTCGAATAATTACATTTGTATAATTACAATAAATAAGAATTTGGGGAAATTTACTTTTATTACAAAAGTAACAAATATGGAAAAATTGTATGTCATTAAAATAATATAAATATTTATCATGTAAGTAAGTAGCTTTGGATAAAATTATCTGCTAAATTAATAAATTAAAATTAAATCACTAAATTCTTAGTAGTCCTAAAAATAAGATTAGTCTTTTTTTAAGCTAAATATAATGTCTTATTTCTTGATTTTGCCAGTTTTCATCCACATGATTTTTTTTTTTTTTTTTTTATATACATATCAATTATATAACTATACATTTATTAAAATATATAATTTTATTTAAAATATTCAGAGCTCAATTCTTCATTCTCTTCGTTTTCTTCAATCAACTCTAAAATAAAAGTAAAAATGGTTGATTTTCAGTAACTCTCAGTAACCCTGATGAACCTTGATGTAAAAAAAAAAATTTAGACAATTGCTAAACAAAATTTTATTTTTTTTTTTTTTTTTTTTTATACATATCAATTATATAACTTATACATTTATTAAAATATATAATTTTATTTAAAATATTCAGAGCTTTTTTACAGTGAATTTTGTGTATTTTAAAACAGCACAAGAATAATTTAAAACATGCAGTATACACACCAACACTTGATCCAACAAGCCGCACACACACACACACACACACATGCTCAATTTTAATGTTTAATGCAGCGCTGCGAATGAATGAATGAACACAGCGAGCAGACGGGCCGTGTGTGTGTGTGAGTGTATCTGTGTGCGCGTTTTTGTGACAAATGAGGACATAAATTTGTATAATGACAAGGGTATGACATAGGTATTACAAGGA
>NW_015646171.1:213053-245506 GCF_001515625.1 Sinocyclocheilus rhinocerous | reverse complement strand
TGTTTGTGGGGGGGGTGAGCTCTCAGTCAGGATGCAGGTCACAGGCTCAGTGTGAATCATGTCAACAGCTGCTTACATAAGACCACCACACAAGCACATCTGGCCGCCGGTCACCCGTGTGTCTGCTGTAACGACAGACACTTTACAGCATTACAGCCAGTCAGAATGATGCTCACCTGAGTCTGCGTGAATATTTGATGCATTTTTCATGTTTCAAGCAAAGGTAAAAATAAAATCGATTCTTAACATTTAATAGTATTATCAGGTTTAATCAGTGTTATTTTAGTAGTAGAATAGTTGAAATACTATTATAATTTATCAATATTTTTTATTGTAATATTTTATTTTGGTTAACGTTTCATTTATGTCAAATAATGAAAATATTTTGTATGGTTTTAGTTTAATTACCCTGGATTAAATCATTCATAATGAATATAAATTAATATTATATTGTTTTTAATATATTTAATATATACAGGTGCATCTCAATATATATATATATATGTATATAAACTATCTATTTATTAAAACATATAGTTTTATTTAAAATATTTAAAGACAATTTTCACAATGAAATTGCAGAAAACTACATTATTTTTTATAATTTCATAGTTTTCTTTACGTACATATAATGAAATAACTATACAATTGATTTACCAAACAATAAGTCATGGCGATGAGATTTGCAGTGACATTTTTTCTTCTGCATTTTCTTTTTGGAAGCACCCTACCACAACAAAAACCAAGTCACATGTTAATCCTGGTACACGGCACACATTGCACAATAAACCTGTGAGATCTGAGGCGAGAATGTAGAATAATAGAGCTAAAATTGTAAAGGAGTGTCTGTTTGGTTTGTTGGTATGTGTGTTGGCATGAGGAAATGAAAGCTAAACATTAGCCAGATGGCAGAGAATGCGAGCAAGAACGTTCTAATAATGAAAAGAATGTCTTGTATTATGTTTTTATGTCTTTTATGTGACTGTAGATTGTCTGGGGATCAAATAAAGTCAACAACATCAGCCTGTCATCTTTGTAAGCAGCCATACTGGTGTATAGAGAAATAAGACAACACTTCACCCGAGAAAAGATGCTCTGTTAAAGCAAAACCTGAACAAAAGTTCCCTGTGCATTTCTGATGTCTCAGCATCAAAACTGTGTATAGTCAGCATTACAGAGCCCATAGAAACAAGTTCTGAGATTTTGCTGACTCATAATGCACACAAACATTGTAAGCAGCCATACTGGTGTATAGAGAAATAAGACAACACTTCATCCGAGAAAAGATGCTCTGTTAAAGCAAAACCTGAACAAAACTTCCCTGTGCATTTCTAATGTCTCAGCATCAAAACTGTGTATAGTCAGCATTACAGAGCCCATAGAAACAAGTTCTGAGATTTTGCTGACTCATAATGCACACAAACATATGCATTGCATCCGATTAAATATTCTCTAGAACCAAAACGGGTAAATCTCGGGACCATTCCTCAAGAACATTCTGCAAAACTTGTCCAAACAAGCATCAGTAATGGATATAACCAATGCCCTTTCAAAATGACATGTCAACGCAGGAAGGAAAACGGTGCGTTTAAGGCAGATTCATGTTTAGAAGTAGCAATTAGAGTGCTTTGTTTGTTAAGTCCTGTAAAAACAGAGGCTGCACCCAGCCCTGAGAAAACATTCACTTTATATGACCTGAAAAAGACATCCTTCACCTGTGTTATGTTCACACAATACTTTAATCATGCGATAATGATCATAAATGAAACTCTGAGGCCTGTAAGGAACATAAGATGCCTTGAGGTGACGCTCGATAAAAATATAACCGCACCTGTCTGTTAGCATTTTTATTAGACAATGTTTTTCTCAAGTGGAATAAATTAGTGGAGTGTTGCTCATATCAGGGTTTGGTACGTAACAACCTTTGGGTGCTAGACATGAATCATTTGCTGAGAAAAGTGTGGTGCTGTTTAGTGATCAGATGCAACATTTTTACCTTCCACAAAAAACAAAAAAAAAATCCCATAGATGAACACTGAAGGAGGGACGCGAACCAAATCTAGAGCTCTTTTGACTTGGCGACCAGGCAACCACAAGTAACACAAGTTTACACTGCATAAATGGCACCTCTGAGCTGCATGAAACAGTCTGTTGCTAAACACTGCAAAAGTGGCACTGAAACATTTCTGAAGTGGCATTTAGGTGTCTTTACACAGACTGTTTAATGCTGCTCAGAGGTGGCATAGATGCATTTACACAAAAATGACATTAAAAACTGGGGCTGAGGTGGGTCAGAGTAGGCATAATTTAATTATGTTAACATCATCAAGTCTTGACACAGAATTTTGAGCAGGCACAGAGCAGCCTTAACTTGGCTGTGTAAAGATACTTTGTGTAAATGCCACTTAAGAAGCGCCTCTGTGCCACCTTTGCGTGTAAATTTGGCAAAAGTAAATCCTAAGAAGGCATAGTCTGGCTTTTATGCGGCATTGCATCTTTACACTGAATTCTGAGCAGGCACAGAGCAGCCTTAACTTGATTATGTAAAGACACCATTAGAACACCTTAGCAACTACATAGCAATGCCCTGGCAACACCCAAGAATCATGGCCATGTAAATTTGGCAAAAGTAAATCCTAAACAGGTATATCATTACATCTTTACATTGAATTTTGAGCAGGCACAGCAGCCTTATCTTGGCTGGTAAAGATGCCATTTAAATGCCTTTGCACTCATCAGAACACTCTAGAATGGTGTCAGTGAGTTTTGGTCTATAGTGTGATAAGCCTGCAGTGAGTGAGTTGTGCTTTAATTATGCTAAAGGTGTTTGATGAGTCATTGTAGCAGGCAGTGCCACATTAACTCTGAAAGCTGGAGTTACAGCACAAATGACCCCACAAATCTCAATCCCCAGGGATTCTGCTGTTGGTGTAGTGTTAAAGGGGTCATATGATGCTTTTTTAAAGATCATTATTTTGTGTATTTGGTGTAACAGAATATGTTGACATGCTTTAATGTTCAAAAAACACATTATTTTTCAAATACTGTACATTATTGTAGGTCCTCTATGCCACGCCTCTCTCAAACGCTTCGTTTTCTACAAAGCCCCCTCCTTTGACAAGCGCAGTCCGCTCTGATTGGCCAGCTGACCCAGTGCACTGTGATTGGCCGAACACCACAAGCACCTGTCGGAAATGTAACGCCCCTTACCATAATCGCGAGCTTCAAGCTTTCAAAGTAAATATCAAGACAGTTAATAATGTCATTAGTTTTACCATCAGTTCAAGCCCGAAAGGACAACAGAGTCGCGTGACAGACACAGTGAGGAAGCTGGTATGTGTTTGCAGTACACAAGCCACGGTTAAGACAGCTGAAATCTGTCTTTCGCACTGACATGGCTGCATCAACACTACTGCTGTTCCTGAAACCACGCCTTCTTTCTTTGCGTGCACATTTGGGCCGCATTATGCAAATATTTCCACATAGTGAGGTAGATATGTGGGGGCGTGTTAGAATGAGCCGTTTTAGGGGGGCGTGGCAGAGTCTTAACTTTGATAAAGAATATCTCTTTGGTTTTGAGACTTTAGTCTTTGCAACTTCAGGGATCTTATCTATGCACAATCAGCTTGTAACACTCCAAAGAGAAAGGAAAACTTGAAATCGCATCATATGACCCCTTTAAACATCCAGAGAGAGACCAATGAGGTCATTTAAGGATTGTGTTTCCTCACTTGACAGGGCTTGTCAGTGGAACATGTGAACACAAGCAAACTAAAATGACCTCGCAGTGAGGATCAGTGTGGAGATTCAAGAGACATTTAGAAAACAAAACGGTCGGTTTTCCAGTTCAGCCAATATCATGTTTATAATTGTGCATGTTGTTTGGTCTATGTGGTTCATGGTGATAATAATAAACTTCAATGTTTAACTTGTAGGGCAATTTTATTTACTTTTTCATGATAGTGGTGGTACTGTGTTGTGTCACTACTTGAAGTCCAATGTAAAACCTGCATCTTGAAGCAAAAGAAAATCACTCAACAAGTATGAATACACATACGCACCATAAATCAACCTTAGATCACGATGGCTAAGGTGATTTTGAGGGAAGCTTGCACTCTCATGCTCTCTCAGACACACCCTCAGGTTTCCAGATATACTTAACTCTGTTCTCAGTGGCGAATGCTTTCAAGCTTACACAAACAATGCTTCACCTACAGGTCACGTAGAAAGCTTGACTCAGGAGCTTTTGAATGAGCTCAGTCATTTTTTTAACATGCATCTGCTTTCTCTGTCTTTGAGCCACAAAGTATTTGTATTTGTTGGTATAGTTGCATCCCAGGTAACAAATTTAGGTTATAAAAACGTTGTAGGAACATTGTTTTGAAATGTTTCTAAAACGTTGAAATGTCCAATTTTGTTGTCGTGATTATATCGTTTCTTGCAGCGTTCTACTAACTTTTTCACCCACAACACGTTATTTGAACGTTTATTTTTAATATTTTAAGAACTCTAGAATGTCCATTTTTCTTGTTGTGTTTAGAACATTATTGAAAGGTTTCAAAAACGTTTCTAGAACATTCATAAAGTACAAATGGCATCATAAGGACGTTTTCTAGGAACGTTTTCTCTCAACATTATGAGAATGTATTTCAAATATCAATAAAGTGATAAGAACATTCCATAAACATTAATGTTTTGTCCTAACATTTATATAACTTTGAAAAAACATTAGTGGAAGTTGTGTTTCCTGTTAGCTGTGACACTGGGACTCTATTCAACGGATTTCTTGGTTGTTCACAATAAAGTAAACTCATCAATGCTATATATATAGATATGTTCACACAGTGTTTGGGACTTATGAATCATTTACAATGAAATCTATAATATGCATTTAGAAAACATATGGTAAATCTTCATTTTGTGCTGACTTTATTAACAGGTGACTCTCAAAAGGCCCGTTCACAAATGAGTGAGTAACCGAAGCCAATCCTTTTTTTGCATTAGCCGTGACCATAGCAACAGACTGAAGTTAATATCAAAGTGGTGTGAACGTGGCCTATATAGTTTTCTGGTTGCCATAGCGTTGCTATGCAATGATTATACACCTCTCTGAGTTTCTTTTCTGGATTTCTAACCTCTGATTAGATGACCGTGTCAGTAACTCGCACCTGAGTTAGAGGGTTAAACGCCTCACTTGGCACCCGTGCATGAAACGCATCAATCAAACATCTAACAGTCCAGCGCAAAATTACTGCATCTTTCTGAAATACACACAAACTCTTCTTCTGCTCGCTGGTCCAGCAGTAAATCACAATATAACCAACGTCACATTCATAAATGCCTTTGTACTGAGTGTAATATTTGTTTGGGTTTGCGGTTAACGTGGAGGAACACAATGTACTATTACTCTGTAAATGATGACGTATGTGGTTATGTTGGCGTTTCTGCTGGCGGAGACCAACAGTCATGATGTTCTGTTCCAGGACAGAAAATTGTCTTTAATTAAGTAAATAATCGCTTATTGAAAATTGGTAGAAACGTTTTATGGTTGTGGACAATGGTGTACGTAGTTTAAAGATAATATCAAAATGTAATCAGACTTTATTATTATTATTGGAAAATATGGCTAAATACAACATTTGTTAAAAAAAGGCACATAAAAGGAGACTAAATTTATACTAAATTGAAAATGGTCATTTACTCTTATTCATGTTTTTTATATGTTTGTCGAGCTCCAAAAAGGCCAATAAATCACAATAAAAGTACCATAAAAGTAGCAACTGTCTGCATGATTGACCTTGCCTTTGCAAAACACGTTACACCAAGTTTGACGTCAGTGGCTCCAACACACAGTTTTGAATAAGCAAAAATGCACATGAAATTTAGTAAATAAGAGTTTAAATTTGTCTATATTCCTCAGACATGACTATTATATTGCATCAGAAGACTTGAAATACAGGGAATTCCTACTGAAAACAGGAGTAGTTCACCCAAAAATGACAATTTGCTGAAAATGTGCTCACCCTCAGATCATCCAAGAAGATGTAGATGAGTTTGTTTCTTCATCGGATTTGGAGAAATGTAGCATCACATCACTTGCTCACCCAAGGATCCTCTGCAGTGAATGGGTGCCGTCAGAATGAGAGTCCAAACAGCTGATAAAAACATCACAATAATCCACACCACTCCAGTCCATCAGCTAATGTCTTGTGAAGCCAAAAGCTGTGTGTTTGTAAGAAACAAATCCATTATTAAGATGTTTTTAACTTCAAACTGTCGGGTCCAGCTAAAAAAAGCGACTCCTCTGTCTATTGGTTTATCTTAATCAGCTGTTTAGACTCTCATTCTGACGGCACCCATTCACTGCAGAGCATCCATTGGTGAGCAAGTGATGCAATGCTACATTTCTCCAAATCTGATGGTGTTTTTTGTATATTCTTTCCCTGTATGGAGAACAGCAATGTGTGCTTTTGTGTTTCATCATGAGGTTGAGTATGCCAGGATGCTCGTTTTAGGTGAACTGTTCCTTTAAACCTGCCGTCTCTGTTCAGATTCCCAGAATGCGTTTGCGAGATGAATCCTGATCAAGCCGTCACTTAATGTCACAGTAAGCATCTGATCAAGGCGTTCTGGCCTCATTTAACAGGAAGAGAGAGACAGTTAATCCACAGTCCTGTATAATAGGCTTAAGTGTGACCCAATGTGGTGCTTTTCTTACATTTACGTAGGTAACAGGATAGTAACATTGTGTCTGCTTTCAGACCGTGGGTGGTCATTGAATTATAAAAACATAAAGAGGCAGAATGATGCTCGGCAGAACGCTGTGAACTTAACCTTGAGAAAAGCAAAGCAGGGAATGGAAATTTCCCAAATGCATGAGGAAGGGTGGGACAGGCTGAGCTGCGCTGTCATGTGATTTGGATGAAAATGAAACACAGCTCTTTTTTATCTGTGTGTGCAGCACCTGGGTCATTAGGATGTCACGTTTAGCCGATGACGTCCGTCTTGTTTTGACCTTCCTGGTTGCTCTCGCACACATAGAGATAAATGACATTGTTCAGAAACAAACAGTTTTTGATAAAAGCAGCTATTGGAAAATACATGGTTGCTACTTTGATAAATCTCACTGAACTGCATACAGGGTGTTCTCAAATGTTTCTCTTGGAATACCTCAGGCGAAAATAGCTAGATGTTTTAGAAAAAAGAAGTCGCTAGCATTATGCAAAGGTGTTCAGGGAGGTTCAATGTTATGCAGTTGCTAGGATGTTTTGGATGGTTTTCCACCTTCAAGTCTTAATATTCTGCTCCCTCATGCTCCTCTCTTCTTCATTTTAATGTAAATAAGTTGCATTAGTGTTTATATATTTTTAGGCAGTTTTATCTCACCAATGGCACCTTTAGCTTGTTCAATAATTATTTTGCACTTTTTTCGGTAACTGTTTTGTAATGCTATTTATTATGAAATGTTCCATTCTAATAAATTTAAATTGAATACATTTTAGGAGACTTAAGCAAAACTCTCCAACTGTTCTCCTTGCAATCTCATTACTGTTTAACCAATTGATCTCATTTGCGATTTTTATTCACTATAGTAGGAAATTAACCAAATGAAAAGTCAGAAAAGAGTTTAGTCCCCTCAGAATGAACCTTACGCTCCACTCTACAGTTCAAACTCATTTTTAGCTCATTGACTGACCATTTCGATGAGCAGAGCGGGAATGGAATAAACTGTACAGCATTGGTTGGTCAATGATGTAATGACAACACAGAGCTCTGGCATGTGTTGTTCTTCCTGTCTGAGGGCACCACTTCCTTCCTGATGTTCCTGCACAGGAAATTGTAAGAGCTTTGTTATTTGAGTTATTTGCCTTTGTGAACCATACCGACAGAAGTATAACATACCACAGAGCTGCAGTTTTATAACAACATTCAGACTGTATTTCCTGTGGGAATTAAGGGAATATGTTTGGCATGGAGATTAAATCACGCTCGATCCCTGTTATACAATCATAACACAGCAGGATTTTATGATGGCACAGAGGACATCTCTGCTCTTGGCGGTTGTGGCAGTGCTGCATGTACAGTGTGCAGTGCCGGTGAGAACAGTTTATCCAGGAGACCTCTCGCCCGACACTAACGCTAGAAGTCAGCGGGTTCATATGCTTCAGATCTGGGTTGTCTTTTACAATATTAGTGGAAAGTCTTGATGCCGTTTAGAGGTTCGTCTCAGCTTCTCCTGCAGGTCCAGGAATTCAGAGCTTTTTCAGCTGTAAGCGGATTACAGACCTAAAGCTTCATATCAAAAGATGCCTGTATTCCTCCCCGCTCACACCGCCTAATTCCCTTGACTTATGTCACGGTTCATTGTGGTTACAACCTGGCCATGTTGATGGTGATGTACTTTAGGGCCAGTGTTATTTTACTATTATATGTATATAATTTTTTTATTCATATTTTGAAATAGCATTTATTTTTATATTTTCTCTTTTCATTTTAATTAAATTTTTTAGTGATTTACATGCTTTTGTCATTTTTTATCAGTTTTTGTTGTTTTTAAATATAACTATTTAGGTTTAATTTATTTTTATTTTATTTGTAGCTTTTATTTATCTCCAGTGCTTCAACTTAGTTCAGTTTCATCTAATATTTATATTACAGCTTTATTTCAAATAATATTCAATTAATATACGAATATATTTTTTTTAACTCTTTATTTTTATATATATTTTTTTATTTTAGTGATTTTGCAATGTGCCTAGTTGTCATTTTTATTAGTATTTGTTCTTTTATAAATATTAATACTTATGTTTTGTTTTTATTTCAAGCTTTAGTTTAAGTTTTTAATTATTTCCAGTTAATTAAACACTAAAACTAAAGTAATTTATTCAACTTAAACTTATTTCAGTTCATAGCCAAGGCAGCATTTCTAATTTTTTTGTTTGTTTGTTTGTTTTTCATCCAATATGTAGATTTTATATTGATTCTACTTTATTTCAATTAAAAAATATGTTTTTAATAGTTTAGTTGATTATATTAATCCTGACTAGAACCATTGTAGAACATGCAGTACACAATCTGAACATCATCCATTCACCAAATACTCTCCCTCACAACTGTTTTGACCTTAAACCCTCCTAAAAGGTATTCATTTACATTTATGCATTTGGCAGAAGCTTTAATCTGAAGCAACTTGTTTTGCATTCAAGATACACAGTCATTGTATTCCATGGGAATCGAACCCATGACCTTGGTGTTGCTGGTATGACTTTGCATTATATTTAATCCACCAGTTAAACCAGCATCAACTGGCCTGGACCAGCATGGAAATTCAAGCTGGTTTATCTGTCCAATAGGGAATTAAAATGTATACTGTCACAGATGCTGATGATGCGATTGTAAGCATCGCAGATGTTAAACTGTATCTCTGCTAACCTTATAACCCAATGACCTAAATATATCCCAAATCTCATCTTGCTGTGACACTCGGCATAGAACTTGGCTTGCAGGTGTTCAGAAACGCACACGCAGGCGCATCTATAGAGCAATCAGTGTCAGTGAAATGCATTGAGCTCCTCTCCTCTTCACGTGCATACACGAGTGTATGCATTTCACTTCCTGTCTGTGTCAAGAGCGTTTGTTTTCCGGTCTGATAACTCTGCTATAAACACACTGAAGCTTCCCGCCACAGCTGTACACATTGGAAACACGATAACACAGACAGAAGTGATGATAGTCCATGAGAAAGAGGACATGTGCACCATCATCTTCCTGGCATAACGTCCCCATGCCCTACTTTTTATTTTCTTTCTCAAGCGTCCTTCAGGATTTTCTGTGTCAGTATTATATCAGTTACATAGTCACACATCATAAATTGTATTTTATTTCATAAAGTACCAAAGTGGCCTCAGCAGGGCCTGTTATGAGCAATGGCAGGTGGGCATTATGCTGCTGAAGTGATGTGCATAGCGTGAGCTCTCTCGGCAGGTTCCCATGAGTGCGGACAGCAGGCGGCTGTTTGTTTAATACGAGGGGATAAAATGATTATATAAGAATGAGCCAGGAGCCGGGGGAAGATGAGCCGACCTCTGCCCCCCTCTGCGGGAGACCGGCGGGATGTCTTCTCTCTCACGGACCCCCATGATCCCAACATCAAGAAATCCACAGACATTCTCCAGAACCTTCTTGTCTTTTTCTTCTTATTTACATTTGAGTTTTCTATTAATTTCAACTGTGCAGTCGGGTTCAGAAGTGGGAGAAATTCCAAGCAGACTATAGTACAAAAGATGTTGAAGGTTGAAAATGGAATTAGTATTGTATACCATTAAATATAATTGTTACAATTAGCTATTACAACTTGAAGTTCAGTGTTACTCTGGAAAAAAAAACAATGGTAATTTTAAAATGTTAAATCTGAATTAACTGGTTTTATTAAAGTCAAAAATACAATTTAACATCACTGAACCAACCTAAATATTTTTATGAGTTAAATCAACAGATCGTTAAGGTAACAATTGCAGATTGCCACTTTTTTGGCAGTGAACTTAAAATTCATGTCATCAACACTTATTTTTTTAAATATATATATATGTATCTTCTAAAATATCTACTGTTTTCCACTGAAGAAAGTCAGTCAGACAAAAGAGCATTATGCAACTACATTTCAGAAACATTTCCTTCAGAAATCAAGCAATTTCCAATGAATTGGTAGGTGAAAGCGTTTATTCACTAAAATTTGGCACTAAAGAACATTTTGAGAGCACGTTTTCAGAAACCATTCCTTCAGAAATCAAGATATTTCCATTGAAATGGTAGGTGAATGCATTTATTCATTAAAATATGGCACAGAAGAACATTATGCAACTACATATTCCTTCAGAAATCAAGATATTTCCAGTGGATGATGGTTTCCCCCCGTGTCATTTCTCGATGGATGCTACTATAGTTTCAAAGGCAGAGCTGGGATTTCTTCCGCATGTTTTTCACACAGTGTGGAGACAGAAAAATGCTTTTGTTGATCCAGTCTTACCTATGGAGTCGGGGCATCGCCTGGGGCCCTATGGCCTGTTTCAATAGGTCAGACATTCCAGCATCCGTGTTCTTTTGTGAACTCCAGCTCAGAGGCTGCAGTGGCCTTTAATCCGAGGGTAAATCACCGTAGACCGGAGTCCCATAATGCCCTGCTTCACTTCCACTGGGGGATTTAGCCGATCGGGGGGTGACGAAGAACTTCTGTGTGAAGGTGGTCAGGCGAGTGATTCGTTTAAGTTAAGCTAGGAGCGAAAGTAACAACAAACTCAACTCGCTGCCCTTGTGTGGCGTGACCCAAAGCCGAGCGTGGGGCCGCACTCGTTCCCGACTCGTTTAATCTGTCACTTGTGTCTAACGTCATCTCAGAAGTTCCTCTTTTTGCAAAATTCCTCCTTTTGTTCCTCACGGCTCCTCTCATAGTCATGTGGTCGCATGATCCACTCTCATGGAAAAGTCATTGTCTTTAACATCTTTCTCAGCAGACGCAAATGAGAAGCAGTAAACTCACAACTGACTCATTTAGGTCTGTTTAAGAGGAACTTCTGAGACAAAGGTGATTGTTAATTCATACATTATTACTTTGTTACCTCTCCTGAGCTATAAGAGGCAACCTTTCCTCGCTTGAAATAGGGCACAGGGTGGGTTGTGGTCTATACCTGTGGTTCCTCTGTAGTCAAATTGTTCGTCACAAACCCTAGATATTCTCCTTTACCACAGGAGCATATGTTATTGTTTAGATGTTGATCTTATAACCTTAAAGGTTTTAGCTCTACATTTCTTTCTCAGATGTTTCTTCTAAGTCAACGGTTGACGACCAGTTAGCGTTTAGAGATAAAAATGAATGTGCCCAGCAGCTCAGATCATTTGTGACCCTGGAGCACAAAAGCAGTCTTAAGTCGCTGGGGTATATTTGTAGCAATAACCATGTAAATTTCCTACTGTAAATATATTAAAACTGAATTTTTGATTAGTAATATGCATTTAAGAACTTCATTTGGACAACTTTAAAGGCGATTTTCTCAGTATTTTGATTTTTTTGCACCCTCAGATTCCAGATGTTCAAATAGTTGTATCTCGGCCAAATATTGTCCTATCATAACAAAGGAAAGCTTATTTATTCAGCTTTCAGATGATGTATAAATCTCAATTTCGAAAAATTGACCCTTATGACTGGTTTTGTGCTCCAGGGTCACATTTGGTCTTGGGAGAATTTAAGAGTTAATTGCGATCTTTGACTTGTTAAGCAGTTTGAGATGCTTCTTGGCATCTCTGGTGTCATGAAGAACGTTTAACATCCATATACTCTTAAAAATGAAGGATCCAAAATTGAGTTTTCACAGTGATGCCATAGAAGAACCATTTCTTGTTCCACAAAGAACCTTTTGGTGAACTGATGCAAATAAAGAACCTTTATTTTTAAAAATGCACGAAAGGTTCTTATGATTATTAAAATGTTCTGATGGCTGAAAGGTTCTTTGGGGATCCCTTTATTTGTGAAACTCTGGATGAGACATTAGAGAATACTGTGCCTGTAATGTGAGATCTTTAGCTCAGGAAAATGTTTCCATTTGCTCTCAGTGCTGTCTAGGAGACACAGCTGTGATATTAAAGGTTGCATCTGTTCATTTTATTTCTTATGAGCAGGAAGAAGGCGGTGAACGCCTTCATGAGGCTGGGAATGAGAGGCACTCCTCGTCTGGGTCACCGCGGGTCTGTTTGTACACAATCGCTTGAGAGGCTCCACCCCACGAGTGTCTGCCGGCTGATGCAATGCGACCGGCGAATATAAACCGTCCCTCAAGCAGCATCAGACTGTGATACCGGACGCGCCCAGAGGACATCTCCGTTTATCTTCTACATTATTATTAATATTACAGATTGTAGCGTTTATAAGTAGGCTATTGCAGTATTTATATGTATGCTTAATTTACTTTATCAATCTTAGGGTATTTATCTTCGTTGTTATCTATCACGGTACAGTTTTGAAGGATCAATCGTTATTAGTAATTGATCACTGGAACATTATTCACGACTGGGAGGGTTTGGTGATATTTTTTCCATTCATACCGGAGCTGAACAAACGGATTTCTCTTTTTTATTATTATTATTATTATTCTTGAGGTAAGATCTCATCCCGTTTTCAAGTTTTTTGATGTTTTAGAACCGTGATGATTCCCTGACCTTTTTGTTTATTAATTTTTTTTAACCGAACACACTGTAATCGCGTTTATTTTATCGTTTTTATCTGTTTTGGGCCGGTCTGTTTTGTGACTCATTCGTGTTTCATCATCTTATTTCCACACATTCGTTCAAACACACTCTAATAATCTTAAATATAATATAATATAATAATATTAAATAGTTTGGCTGTCAAAGGCTGGATAGCCTATATTAAATTAGCCAGCGTTACATGATTTAATGGGGTTTATTGCCGTTGTCGTTTGATTTGTCCGGTGGTTGTTGATAAACACACGGGCGTCTGCTTCACACACATTTTTCCTCACTCTAAGTTACCAAAATTATCATTATTATTTGATCTAATAAAATTATTCATGTGGTTTGGGAGTTTAAACGGAAATTGAACACTGGTCACGGTCTAAAATAGTCACCAGAATCCGTTTAAATAGGTTGAAATAGTCACCCGACAAGAAAAAAAAAGCCTTAATTGGTTATGTCTAATCGTTTTATTCCGAATATATAAATATAGAGTGATGAGACGTCGGTGTCGGTTGTAATTTTCCACTCAGTTCTTGGTTGGTCACGTGACGTCTGCTAAACCGCAGAAGCGGTTAAAGATTACTGTGTGCTCGCGATCGACTGTCAAATAAACATTATGGAGAATGGTTTACCATTTCTGCTTTTTGAAATAATAATAACTAAATCGTTAGACTACAATGGAAATGTTTCGGTAAAAAATTATAATTAGCAAATTTGAGGTCAAATGCGTGTTTAGGCAAGTGTTTCTCGCTTGAGGAACTTCGAGTATCTCATTTAAATAATATTTTAAATAGTTTTCCTGTGCACCATTGTTTCCTGTTATGTAAAGATATTTCTGTAATGCTGTTTCATTTCATTATATATATATATAGAGAGAGTAGGCTATAACACTAATACATGATAAAGAAAGAGAGAGAGAGAGTAACACATAATGAAATAAAAACATAATTAAGATTAAGCAGATAAAACTTTAACTTCGATTTAAACTCAAGTACAGAGGACAGGGATGTCAGAGATAAGAGACCCACCTTTATCAGCTGTACAGAAAAGTGTGAATGTTGGTAAAACAGTTTCAGTCAAAGCAATTACAAGATAATTTCTTACACAAAACACCAAATTGAAGCCTCGTGGGTGTGTATGTCCCCCCAAAATAGCCAATTTTTCTCCTCAATGGATAAGCCAAACCTAAATCCTTGCATAATAAGGAGAATATCCCATTGTTTTATATTACAGAATGAACAAAACCCCTGCAAACACAAAGATGAGTCGTTTTGACCGAGCTCCAGACATGGACTGCAGCAGTTCCAACAGCAACCAGTACATGCCCCCCAAAGTTCCCCTCAATGGGTAAAACTTGCTTCATTTGACCTGGACAGATCACTATTAGTAGCCTTTAAATAACTTTAGGTAACCTTTAAATAATCACGACACGAAAACTGGACATTGTAAAGTGCTTAGAACATTAAAAAAATAAACATTCGATGACGTCATATTTTGGGTCACATGACCTGATGCCCATTTGCTGAGCTGAGCGGCTCCGCTGAGCAATGCATGGACGTGCATTTTCTAAACCGCATTAACACCCATGCAACCGACTGTCAAATAACCACTTTGGTTATTTCTGACACCCAAATAATCATTAGACTACAATGAAGGTGTGGTTTTAAATGTTTCAGTAATAATAATAATTTGCAAATTTTAGGTAAAATGTTTGCATATCTTTGTATAAACCTTTTTTTGCATTACAGAATGATCAAAGCTCCTGCAAACACAAAGATGAGTCGCTTTAACATCGATCCAGACACAGACAGCAGCATTTCCAACAGCAACGAGTACACGAGTTATCAGCACTGTCCCCCCAAAGTTCCCCTCAATGGGTAAAACTTGCTTCATTTGACCTGGAGACGAGTCACTATTAGTTAATAAACCTTCCCTTATGCTGATCTAATGCACTGATGTGCTTACAGAATGCAATATACCGACGTGGACGCGGAAAGCCAGAACTTCCTCTCTGATCATCAACTGGGCAAGAAGAAATATGAAGCTGAATATGTAAGTGGTTGATCTGGTCTTAGAGGTTTCATCAGATACTGCCGATTCACACACATAAATCTCACTGTTCCTGTTTTTCAGAGCCCTGGTTCGGCGTCGTTCGGGATGTCGGTGTTTAACTTGGGCAATGCCATCATGGGAAGTGGAATCCTGGGACTTTCCTATGCCATGGCCAACACTGGCATCGCCATGTTTGTGTGAGTATCGAGGTGCTTCTTTATATCCGTACGGCCAAAAACATCAGTTTTAAAAATTTACATGCACATTTGCATGAGCTGATACCACCCAACTTTTCTAGTTAGTCCTAGTTAAAAGAGTTAGCAGTGAGTTTGGGAGTATTCTAATCTGTGAACACAATGTACACAAATGTGATTTACACGAGTGCTAATTACCTGATTAGGCTAATTAGTGCCGTTAATGAGAACAGCAATTTGCCCCAGATTCTGGTCGGTGTAAATCTGCTGCAGCTCTGGGGAAGCAAGTAAATGCAAGCCGTGCTTCATCCTAATGTTTACAAACAAAGCCGTATGTGTTAATCTGGTGATAGAGGAGTTTCCGCCGGTTATGTAAAGGTGTTGCAGGTGGAGCAATGCTGCGTTTTTAAATCGAATCCAAATCTCCAGGAATCCATCGAAGAATGACTTGAATGATTTCTTACGCAACCGAAATGAGATTTCCAGTGTGCACAGAATAATCCTAACGATTTAAATCAGAATTTGAGTCAATGCATTGCTTTGAGTCAGTGCATTGAGGAAAACCTTTACTGTGCGTTTAAGGAAGGGGTTAAATCGCAAAGATGTGACCGTCAGCTCCAGGCACGTGAAGTGGAAATCTACTGAAGGTCACGCAGGTTGCTGCAACAGGATCAAGCGAACTCCAGACAGTGGAATGAATTAGTGTGTGAGAATGTAATCAGGTCTAATCCATAGACACCTCCCTCTATTATGAACACGTGTGTGTGTGTGTGTGTGTGTGTGTGTGTGTGTGTTCGTAACGTGACTCATCACAGACAGTCGATTATGTCCAGTTGTCAGTGGAGCGAACGCTTGAGGTCATCTTAATTTAACACTGAAAGTCAACATGAGCTTTCTGTTTTTCTTAATGCATATTCCTGGACTTTCTGTGCACAGTTTGGTGAAAATGCAGTATTTTCAAAGCACCATCCAATCAATCGCAGTCTTGTCTCACTGAGATAAAATGCTGCTTTATGTTGACGTTTAGTGTTTAAAGAGAGCGTTGCAACCCATGAGAGAGTTTGAGAGCGATTTTAATAATGAAGTGTTTTTGTTCATTTCTGTAGGATCCTGCTGGTTGCCGTGGCCATTTTCTCCCTCTACTCAGTCCATTTGCTGCTCAAAACGGCCAATGAAGGAGGTTAGCTTCTCTCTGTGCTGCTATGTTTCTATTTTTAACCGTGATAAGTATTTTTTAATGCTCTGCCTCCTCCGTCCAGGTTCTCTGGTGTACGAACAGCTGGGGTACAAGGCCTTTGGGATTCCCGGCAAACTGGCGGCGTCCTGCTCTATCACCATGCAAAACTTCGGAGGTACGACTAGTAATGTGAACCCAGCTAACAGGGAACATTCTCACAACTTTCACTAGTATTTTTTTTTATAAATGTGAGGACAAAATGTTCTTAAAGTAATGGTTACGGAACGTTCTTGTAGCTTTCTTAATATTCAATATACGTTCTCGTAATGCTGAGAGAAAATCTGTAGTTGATGAACATTCTAAGAAACATTTTTGTAACCTTCAATCAACAAGAAAACTAGACATTTTAACGTTTTAGAATATAAAAAATAACGTATTTTGGGATAAATTTGTAAAATGCTGCAAGAAACACACTTGTAACCTTTAAATAACATTATAATCACGAAATTTTTAGAACATTAAAAATAAACATTCATTAGATTTTCGGTGAAAATCGAGTTAATAGAACGTTCTAAGAAACGTTTTTGTAACCTTTAAATAACGTTATAATCTTAACAAGAAAACTGGACATTTCAACATTTTAGAAACATTTCCAAACAATGTTCCCACAATGTTTTTATAACCCAAATTTGTTACCTGGAAATGTGCAGATAGCAAGTGATATTTTGGGTTGTTTTAAGGCGCTAAAATGTTTTCAAACTCTCTTTCAATCCCAGCTATGGCAAGCTACCTCTACATTGTGAAGTACGAGCTGCCCATCGTCATTAAGGCCTTCTTGGACGGCAATGACAAGTAAGATTTCATTTATTTCCGTCACATGTGCGCAGATGTCCGGAGCTGTGCGAGGACTGGACAGCACAGGCTGATGCTGTTGTTGTTGTGCTGGAATGTTTTCCAGCTCTGTGCAGAACAGTGTGAGCGCTTCATTGTACAGCTGTTCAATCGGGGGGGTCTGAGCGTCTGTTCACAGACGTCGATTGAGAGCTTTGTGACAGTGACCCAATACAACAAACACTGACATGAAAGATTCAGACCCCGACATGGAGCCCAAAGCCACAAGGCACAAGTGAAACACGCTCGTTTGTGAAAGAGGATGTTGCAGAACAGCTGCGTGTCATTTCCTCAGCATGCTAATATCGATGTCTGTGGTGTGTTTTGCAGCTCGTGGTACACTAATGGAGATTATCTGGTGCTGATCGTCACTATGACTATCATACTGCCGCTCTCGCTGCTTAGAAACCTGGGTAAGTGTTCCCAAATGAAGAGCAAAGTAATAAAATTATACTCCATTTTTTAACATTTATTTTATTTATTATTTACAAAATTATATTTTGCATACAGAAAATTAAGCCTGTTCCCTGTAAAACCATAAAATACAGTTAAATATGCTTCATTTACTTTACAATTATTTTTATAATATTAAATAGAATTATTATAGAAATAGAAGTAATTCTATTCTAGAAAAAACATTTGTGTAAAATATGAGGCTGAAGTGACATAATAATAGATATTTATAATATAATAGATTATTATATTATTAAGAAAATAATACATAAAAGTATTATAAAAATGATAAAATTATAAAAACAAAATATATATATATACAAATTAGCATAATACAATTATAGCAAACAATGATTATATATGAGGGTGAAATGTGACCGTTTTCATGTTCATCATGAATAATGACAAATAATAAAACATGTTAATTATAAATATATAAAATTATTATTATAATATATATATTATATTGTATTATGATAATTATTATAAAAAATGTTATACAATTTTAGAAAATAATATATAATATATTAGGGTGAAATGTGGCAGTTTTTGTGAAAATAATAAAATTATGAACAAAATAAATGCAATCATTACTATAATTAAAATTTTTACTATTTATTGTTATTATTATTATAAAAATAGTTAAATTACAAATAAAAAAATTATGAAATATTATACAAATAAATTTAGTGCCATTTTAGAACAATTAAATGTGGGTGAAATTTTAGTGTGGTTTATGTTGATCCTTATGGTTTGTGTTTCATTTCAGGTTATCTGGGATACACTAGCGGTTTCTCCTTGTTGTGCATGGTGTTCTTCCTTATTGTGGTGAGCACTGAGATAAATTGCTCAGTTTTACTTAAATTGCTCTTGTTTAACATAGAAATAAATATGCAAATGAAAGCAAGAGTGTCATTGGAGCTGCTATTGTTAGTCTGATGAGACGATCCCTCCTGCTTTTGTTCTTCAGGTGATCTATAAGAAGTTCCAGATCCCCTGTCCGTTACCGGAGAACTTCATTAACATCACAGTGAACGTCTCTCAGCCGCAGGTCAACACTACTGATGAAGAGTGCTGCAAACCCAAGTACTTCGTCTTCAACTCACAGGTACGAGACGGATATTTGCATTCGGATATTTGCATTTGAGTGAAAGGAGAGTGTGGTGATCGAACTTTATTGTTTTATCTTAGACTGTGTATGCGGTGCCCATCCTGACCTTTGCGTTTGTGTGCCACCCGGCTATTCTGCCCATGTACGAGGAGCTCAAAGAGTGAGTGCGACTTTAACGCTTACAAATAAAATACTTAATCGCTACAGGTTGCTTTTTGTGAGTTCAACCTCACTATACAAAGCCACTGTACCAACTAACTCTTTCTCTACCTCTCTCTCTGCAGTCGTTCCAGAAGGAAGATGCAGAACGTTGCAAATGTCTCGTTCCTGGGAATGTTTGTCATGTATCTGTTGGCTGCTCTTTTTGGATACCTGACCTTCAACGGTGAGCGAAACGCAGACGCACGCCCACATCAGAGCACATTTTATAGTCCAGTGGCAGGTTGAAATATACAGTGAGGCAGTGTTTGTTTTAAACGGAGGTGTGTCTGTTAGAGCGCACCGGATTGAACCAGCAGAAAGCCAGCGTTGAGTCTCTCCGCGGCTCTGGTCGGTTTCGCAAGTTTTGGGAAAGAGTCTGAGGCGTTCAGCTGTTTGCCGCAGCAGGAATAGAACATCATGTTTGATGTTTTTACGTTTCCCTGATAGACAGGAAACGTTGTAATGATATTAATAAAAACAGTATTCTTCCACCAAACAATGTAGTTCCTCAGAATCCAACAAAGTGGTTGCCGAGCAACACACAGAAGTAAACAAAGGTGTATGTTTGTAGAGTAATTTACAACAGCTTCGAATGTGGCTCAGCCAATCAGAATCAAGGACCGGAACTCTCTGTTTTATAATAGCTGGGATAATATCTCAATGTACTAAAATAACACTTAAATTCTGTAGTAAGTCTGAACTAAACATGGTTTATTCCACAGAGGCCGTTGAACCCGAGCTCCTGCACACTTACTCAAAGGTCTACAATTTCGACGTGGTGCTTCTGATCGTGCGTTTTGCCGTCCTGACCGCCGTGACGCGCAGTGTTTGTTTTAAACGGAGGTGTGTCTGTTAGAGCGCACCGGATTGAACCAGCAGAAAGCCAGCGTTGAGTCTCTCCGCGGCTCTGGTCGGTTTCGCAAGTTTTGGGAAAGAGTCTGAGGCGTTCAGCTGTTTGCCGCAGCAGGAATAGAACATCATGTTTGATGTTTTTACGTTTCCCTGATAGACAGGAAACGTTATGCAACGCAGGGACTTCTCAGACTCGGCAAATGGAAAAATAAAATTTTTGTGGGATGGTTTGTTTGATGTGCAGGACAAAGTTACAGTGAATTTGTTGACAATAAGATCTGTTTTTCACCATTCAGAGCAGGGCTACTAAAACTAAACCTTAAAAAAACATGTTTGTTACTTGAAATAAAATAAACATTGACTGAAAAAAATAATAACATTACAAAAAAAAAAAGTTTATTTCAGCTAGTTGGCAGGGCTACATTTCTAATTGTCATATATGGTAGTTTTATTTCTTATTTTATTTCTTTAGTTGTTAAAGAACCAAAATAACTAAAACTACAACTGAAAATAATTAAATAAATAAAACTACTAAAAATGACAATAACACAACAAAAATGACTAAATCTTTAAAATGAAAATGAAAATGAAAAATATATTTAAAAAAATAAATAATAAAAACTATCATCTCAACTAACAAAAATATGTTCTAAGAACATTTTGCGACAGTTTACATTAAGTTATGAAAACGTTATTTCTGAATGTTCTCTGAACGTTCAAAATGTCCATTTTTACATTTTAAAAAAATGTTAATCCTTGTTATGCAAAAGTTAAGGGAACATTCCGTTTGATCATTTTTGAAAACAATTATATGAACGTTACTTTTAAATGTTCTCTGAGCATTCTGAAACAACCTGTAACATTTAAAAAATGTTCGACGAACAAGAAAAAAAACATTCCATAAACAATGTATAGATTATGTTTTTGTGCTAACGTTTTGAGAATGTTATTAAAGACCAGATAACTTTGGATGAATGTTTTATTAAAGCAATAAGCCCCGTGGAGGCCGTTGAACCCGAGCTCCTGCACACTTACTCAAAGGTCTATAATTTCGACGTGGTGCTTCTGATCGTGCGTTTTGCCGTCCTGACCGCCGTGACGCTGACGGTGCCCGTGGTTCTCTTCCCAGTGAGTATTCCAGCACATTTACAGGTGTGGAAACAGACAGCAACGTTGCAGGAGTGTTGACCAATTTTTTTTTTAACGTTTCAGATCCGCACCTCAGTCAACCAGCTGCTCGGCGCCTCCAAAGAGTTCAGCTGGCCTCGTCACATCTGCATCACCGTCGCTCTGCTCGTCTGCGTCAACATCCTCGTCATCTTCGTTCCCACCATCAGAGACATCTTCGGATTCATCGGTAAGTGGGACACAGGAAGTGATGTCATTGCGCGTGTGTGTGCCAGTGTTATTGTAATATCATATATTGACCCTTGAGCACAAAAGCAGTCTTAAGTCGCTGGGGTATATTTGTAGCAATAGCCAAAAATACATTGTATGGGTCAAAATTATTGATTTTTCTTTTATGCCAAAAATCATGAGGACATTAAGTAAATGTTCTAATGTTCTAATTAAGTAATTTATGTTCCATGAAGATATTTTGTAAATTTCCTACTGTAAATGTATCAAAACTTAATTTTTGATTAGTAATATGCATTGCTAAGAACTTAATTTGGACAACTTTAAAGATGATTTTCTCAATATTTTGATTTTTTTGCACCCTCAGATTCCAGATTTTCAAATAGTTGTATCTCGACCAAATATTGTCCTATCCTAACAAACCATACATCTATGAAAGCTTATTTATTCAGCTTTCGGATGTTTAAAAAAATTGACCCTTATGACTGGTTTTGTGGTCCAGGGTCACATTTTATTTTTTATCATTTTATATGTTTTAGTAATTTTATTTTAAAACATTAATATGTAACCTCTGAACTGCATTATACAATTTTAGTATCATTAATAGTCTATTATCATTTTTATTAATATTTTGAATTTGTTTTTATTTTTATATCTTCCTGCTTTATTTTAATTTCAGTTAAAGTTTTAGTAATTTTGTTGTTTTTGTCATTTTAAAAATACATCTATATAGTTTTCAATAATCTGTAAATTTGAGTTGTTTTACTACTTCAACCAAAAAAAATTTGAAATGTTTCCTTTTCAAGAAACCGAAATAAAATAAGATTTTTTTTTTTCAGTTTTTTTTTCCAGTTTTTTATTTTTATTTTTTAATACATTTAAAATATTTTATTTGATTTCATGTTTTTTAATATGTCTCTATAGTTTTTTATTAATTACTATTTCAGTTTTAGTTATTTTAGTAATAATAAATTAGAAATGTTACCTTGTCAACAAACTGAAATAAAATACGCTTAGGGTTTTTTTTATATTTATATCTAAGTTTTTTGTTTACAGCTTTTATATCAATATTTTTATTTTATTTCAAGTAACAAAAATGTTTTAAATGTGTTTTTGGTCTCCCTGCAGGTGCGTCCGCTGCTGCTATGCTGATCTTCATCCTTCCCTCGGCCTTCTACATCAAACTGGTGAAGAAGGAGTCCATGAAATCTGTCCAGAAGATGGGGGTAAGACATGATCTGACCAAACACGTGTTCTTGACCTGCGATCGACTCAGTGTGTCTCATCACACTCTCCTTCTTCTCAGGCGACTTTGTTCCTCATCGTGGGATTCATGGTGATGATCTGCAGCATGGCTTTGATCATCGCAGACTGGATCCACAACGCAGGATCTTCAGGCGAGCACGCTGACGGCCACTAGTGGGCGTGTCCTAACCCTGATTGACAGGCAGATGGGCGGAGCCGAGCCACTTACGCTGCAACTGAGAACTAGAAGAAGCTGCTCTATTTCCAGCGCAGAGCAAAGACAAACATCCCATTCTGAGAGAATGTCCTGAACTTTGTACAGTATGCTGTTAGGCCACACAGATGGTGATCCACTCGTATTGTTGTGCTTCTTTTTTTGGTTGATTTGCTTTTCTTTTGTGTTGTTCTTCCGGTACAGCTGAGTTTTTCGGTGGTACGTCGCACACGTGCATCATTCTCTGTATTCAGGTTAGGCGTTTCGTACTTACAACCAAAACTGATTTCACGATCGACACTGAGCGGAGCGTCGCCTGCAGATGCGTTTTCGATCTGTTTGTACCGTTGCCAAAAATATCGGTGTTTGTATGTAGAAAAGCACTTACTTTTTTTTCAGCAAATGTGAAAAAACTGTAATTTCGCACATCTTGGCTGTGCTTTAAACGCATTCGTTACGATGCCATTTATACTGTACTACTTGAGTCACCTTTACCTGTCGTGTAGATCTACTAATGAACAAATATTGATTTGTAGTTGTTGATTTCAGACAGGTGGAACGGCTGAATGAATTTACTGTAACTTATTTAAACCCTGAGGACAACGATGGGTGCTTCACAGTCAACATGAGACGCAGCTAACAGGGAATGTTTGCAGAACGTTCTAGCAAAGGTTATTAACAAACTTGAACAGAACATTCGTTCCAAAAATGTTAAAAGAACCTTCCAGTAACGCTAATAGAACATTCGTTCAAGATTCTCTGGTCTTTAAAGATGCTCTCAAAACATTAGCGTAAAAACTTGATTTATACATTGTTCATAAATGCTTTAGTTGGACATCTAGCATTTGCAAGGTGCAAGGTTCTTTCTAAGTTTTAAACAAACGTTCGTCTAGTAACGTTAACAGAACGTTCGTTCAAAGTTGGACGTTACTGTAACATTTTTTAAATGTTGCAACTTGCTTCAGAACATTCAGAGAACATCCAAAAGTAACTTTCCCATAATGTTTGCAAAATGATCAAATAGAATGTTCTATCCAACAAAAACGTTCAGAAATAACATTTTTATCATCAAAACTTTATACACATTCTTGGTCTAATGATGAACATTTCATCATTGCACATTATCTGAAATGGCTGTTCAGCTGACGTCACATCGAAATGATGTTTACCAACAGTCAAATAGCTATTCATTCATTGTTTTAGACTGTTTTAGGTTATTCAGTCTTTCTAAAACATTAATACAAATGCACTAATAGCGAATAATGATTAAAAAAAGAGTTGAATATCCTGTTTCACTCTAACATTTGTCACATTACAGAAATAAACGAGTAGCTGGTTGTCGCTTCATGTTGACTTTAAAGCTTGACAGTATTATTGTCATTTGTTTTGCTTTGTAAACCGCAGAATCGAATGGCAGAACGTTGTTGCCGAAGGGAAAAGAGACCATTAGTGTTTAACTTGACTTACCTTTTCAGTGTTTGCCATCGGCAGCTTGAAGTTACTCCATGAACGAGAAACGATTGACTGACAGACAGAGGAGTGTGTGTCGTCCACTAATCAGCTGTTATTAGTGTGGTGAATGGAGAGGTCATGTGACCACCGTCTCTCTCACACACACACACACACACTGTGCTTCCAACAGCTAAACCTCATGTGTCATCCAACATGTTACTCTCCAGCCATTATTTATGGAAAAACATCAGTGTAATTTAATCTATTTTACTATATTTATATATATATTGTACATATGTGTATATACCACAAATGAAGTGTATATATGCTGTCGTTTATTCTTGTTTTTTTCTCAATTTTACTCAACATGTTTGAAATATTAAAATGGCTTTAGATGTCCCTCGGTGTGTGTCGGGGCCCCTGATCGGCCCCTCTTCATCTGGCTGTGAATGTCAAACTGAGCACAAGGTTCCTATAGGCTTGTGATCAGCCCTGACACACACACACCTTTCACCTTACTACTAAAATGCTGTACTCAGACCCGAGAGGGGTGAAGCGCTCCTCGTGTACAAGAGGCCATTCCTGCGAATGATACGCTCTTGTTTCAATGAAACACTATGTATATCATGTAATTAATGTCTATTAAAGGTTCATGATAACCCATCTATGTGTCCTTGAGATATTTGATAGAAATCTCTTATTGTTCAGGCATGAGACTTGTCAAGTACACATCGAACCTACTGTTTTATATTTTTTTGCTTTGTTACATATATGGTCACACTAAATATTTCATGGTTTTAAAAGTACATTTATTGTTTATTGAATGATTTTGTCAGTGGCGTTACACAGCATTTATTTAAAACGATTTTTGTTTTAAATAAATGCTGTTCTTTTTCTTTTTCTGTTCCAAAAAAATATTAAGCAGCACAACTATTTTAAGTATTTTAAAATAGAAAAACATTATTTTAAATAGTAATACAATATTACTGTTTTTTCTGGATTTTTGGTCAAATAAATGCAGCCTTGATGAACAGAAGAGACTTTTTTAAAACATTAAAAATCTTACTGATCCTAAAAGTTTTGAACAGCAGTGTGTGTGTGTGTGTGTGTGTGTGTGTGTGTATATATATATATATATATATATATATACACACACACAGATTTTAATGTTTTATTAATATTATATAACATTTGTATTAATTCTTTTTATGACATTTAAACAGCATACAATGCAATATTTTTCTTTTTAAATCTGCTCATGAATCGTTTTTATTTTTTATTTTATTTATTCAATTTTAAATATATATTTTTTTTAATGGTATTTGGTATTTACTTACAAATCTGTATTTTCTAACATATGTTCACATTTTGAGTGTGTGAGTGTGTCTATATATTATACATTTATTAAATTATTATTATTATAAAATTATTATACATTATTATAATTATTATTATTATATTATTATGTAAAAAGTATTTATATTATTATATATAAATTTTTATTAATTATTTGTATTACATTTGTACACCATAAAAGTACCGATTTTTTTTTAATCTGCTCATGAATGTTTATATATATATATATATATATATTCGCAAAGCATTTGTGATGAGTTGACAGAACTTGCTCTTTTGTTCGTGTTTAATGTCGCCCTCTACTGGATACTTTCTGCAATGCACGATTCTGTTATGCCGTTTGGATTATATACTGTTTATATAGTAATTTTTAAAAAGTGTGATCACTCGATCGTTTTAAACAGAAACACTTAATAACATTTAAGATGACAACAGTAATCACATCCAAACGATCTTTAGTCTTTAGAAAAATTATTCAGCGGAAAAGAAACTAAGCACAAACCAAAGGAGGCGGAGCGCTGCGGCAGCGACGTGATCTCTTATTGGTCAGATTTATTATAAATTATTCTTAAGGGACCAATCAGCTCTCTGATACCGTTAATAGAAATGTAATCGATAAAAACAAAAAGAAGACTCAATGAAGGATTTGTTTTGGCTGTAACACTCAGTATAATATATAAGAAAAATAGTAGTAGTTTTCATCAACGTTAAGCTCACTGTTGTGGGTAAATGGCTTCACAGATTGTTTTTATATCATATTAATATATTGTTATTATTATTATTGTTATTATTATTATTTTAACATTTCATATTACTAAATAAAAAATTAGAGGCAATGTGAATTTTACAAATTGGTAAGTGATTATCCTTTCTAGCGTGTTTTTATTCATCTTTTCTTTACGTTTTTATTTACATATTTATCATTTTTAATTGTACTGAGCAAGGGGAGCTCCCTTTGGTGGACTTTAATTTTTCCTCCACAGGAAGAAGTTCCGAATCTGTGAACCTTAACCCCTACGTGATGACGCGCTGAGTCTCCCGTCATGCCACCCAGCGGTGAAGAGGCGGAACTGCAGCTTCTGACCCACATGTGGCCGGACGCCTTTAAATCTATCGCAATTACGAGAGCAAGGGCTCATGAAAGTGCACGAAAAGTGTGTTTTTGCGCTGAGGAGCGTCCTGCGTGCTAATATATGATCTGAAGTCCGTGGAGGGACGCGCGCGGAGGTGAGTGTATGCTAATGACAGCGGATGCTAACACAGCTAGCCGCGTCACACTGATAAACAAGAGTCTGAACTTATAAACATGGCATGTAAACATCTCGATATGTGTCTATGTATGTTATCCATACTAGTTAATCATATAGGACTAACTTCAATGAGTATAAAGAGCTCTAAATGCCTCTTTAATCGCTACAGGCTGCTAATGAGCAACTCAAACTTCAGCTGTGTTGAGAGAGAGAGTAAACACAGCAAATAAAGACACAGTGACTGAGTTGCGCTGTCATGATGATGATTGAAATGTATCAGAGTTGTACTTTATTATATGTTTTTTCTTTAAATGTGTTGGGACAGTAAATCAGGGCTCAGAGCTGCTGTGACCCGGAGCCAAAGATGCAAGAGGGGCCAGGAAAGGGTGAGCGGGGTTTATTCATATCTGGATATGCTGCCTTTGTAACTTTACATACACTTGACTGAACAAGGCATATAGGAATGAGTTGTTGAATTTGGCTGGGATGCATCTCATAATTTAACGCATTATTCTGTAAAAAGGTAAGTAAAACTTTAACTCTGTGATTTTTTTTTTTTCAGGTGGGCAGAGCTCAGATGAGAGTTTGGAGGAAGAGGAGGCTCAGCGGTGCCCAATCTGTCTGAACCGACCCAGACGGACAGAAAGAGCCGTACCCGACTGCTGCAGACACGTCTACTGCTTGGACTGCATCCGCCGCTGGGCTCAGGTCAGCTGTCACTTCTGATTTAAAATGCTTACACACACACACATATATATATATATATATATATAAAATTGAGCAGCAAATCAGCATATTAGAATGATATCTGAAGGATCATGTGACTAGGGCTGCCCTCGACTAATGATTTTTCTAGTCGACTAGTTTAGCTATTAGTCGACTAATCGCACGTCTATATTAATAAACCATATAATTCATAATAATGAGCCTTTAATTGCCTATAACCTATCAGCGCTCAAGCGCACGCATAAAATTTGCCACAGCACACCGGTAGAAGTAACGATTATGAATGTGTCAGGGAAAAAACAGCAAGAAGACTGCCTAACAGGATTATTTAAATGCTTGCCCTAAATTCTTTAAATGCTTAGTCAGGGGGCAAATTACTCAGCAGCCTTTATGGTTACAGAACCATAAGTTAGAGAAAAAAAACACTTTTGTCCATTGTTAGATGCTAGTTTAATGATGCTATGGCATGACATGGCATATGTAGAAATTTATGTAAACCAAGATTTTAAAAAAGAGCTTTGTATAGGCTGTATAGTATTATGTATAGGCTAACATTTTGTCAACACCGGGGACCTGATTATAGCACTTAAAACCAGGAAAAGTCAGATTTTCATGATATGTCACCTTTAACATTATATAATAATTCATTGATAAACTAGTGTTTTCTGTATTTTCACCTGCAGTGATGAAGTTGATGACACTGACTCATCATCTCCACAATGTGTCAGATGATAAGCCACATTTGAGGTCGATGAACGAAACAAACGTTTGGATGTCCGATGTACTGTAATTACCATATAGACCAGCTGTAATTAATCTGTCAGTCACGGACTAAGTGACTTTGCCACTTCCTGTGGAATTGTTTTTTTTTGTGACTAAGCGATTAATAACATTTTGATCGACTAAGCCTCTTCTCGTCGACTAACGGTTAGTCTACTATTAGGAGGCAGCTGTACGTGTGACACTGGAGTAATGATGCTGAAAATTCAGCTTTGATCACAGGGATAAGTTATTTTAAACTGTAACAGTATTTCATAATATTACAGTTTTTACTATATTTTAGAACAAGTACATACAATCTTGGTGAGCATAAGAGACTTCTTACAAAAATGAAAAAAAAAATATATATATAAATAAAAAAAAACATACGTTAATGCATTAACGCATGCGATTAATTCTTTAACGCATTAAAATAATTTTACGCAAAATTACTGAAGCACAATTTCTATTCTAACCCTTTAACCCAATTTCACTTCTCTGTTTCAGATCATTTTAAGCTGTATGAGTCATCTTTCATGTCAAATTCTTAAATGTCATAAATAAATTCAGTTAGAATAATATGGCACCATTCAAATGAAATCGTATGAAACTAAACAGCAGGTGGAAGCAAGTGACTGTCTTAATGAGTGAGTCATTGAGTCATTCCTTCAACCGATTCGTTCAAATGGCTGATTCCTTCAGGAATGAAGCATAAGTGACTGTCTTTATGAATGAGTCACTGAATCATTGACTCACCTGATTTGTTCAAAAACTGTTCAGTAACGAAACATCATTGTGTGTTGTTGCTCGGAGACGGCAACAGTTCTGCTGTGGCTTGGTTTGGAACTATTTTCATTGGCAAAAAACAGTAAATATTGTATCTAAAATGTAAGTCACTTAATAATAACTTTAAGTTTGTTGAACTACTGTTGTATAAAATCAGTGTCAAGTTTGCAATTGTGCTGATATTTAGGAAAACATCACTCTTGGTCATGTGATGTTGCTTACCTATATTATAAATATAATTTTCTACTGCATTATGCTTCTGTAACCTGTGAGTTTTTTGTTTGTTGTCATGCTCATTTGTTTGGTTTGGCTGCGCGAGACTCAACTTGGTGCGACCTTACTGTCAACATTATCAGTCACGGTTTACACTGAATGTAGTCAAATCAAGTAAAATTCTCTTTCACCTGCCCCTTTAAAAAATCCACTTGTCCTGTTAATGTCGAGCCCTGATACTGTATATATGTGTAAACCAGAATATCTGTGAAAGCTTGTGCATGCATATATGTATGTGGGATTTTTGATCAGATGTTCATTTTTTTTTAAAAAGAGGTATGAAACCTGCGAAGTTCAAACTTAGCTTGTGCAATATGTTTTATATTTATTTACTCATTTGTAATTGGTTTTTATTTTAATCTCATTTTTATTTTATGTAGCCTATGTTGTTTTTCTCTATATATTCTGTATGCACTGTATGTTCCTGTACTGTCAGATGTAACAGCCTGTATAATCTGCACAATGCCCAGGTTGTAATGTGTAATGTTGTGTGTGATGGGCTACAGATGGTTCAGTCCTGCCCGGTGGACCGCAGACCCTTCAGCGTGATCTACCTGCAGGGTTCCTCACAGCAGTGCATCAAGGTCAGACGTCCTCCTGATGTCCTGTACGTCTCAGTAAGAGGCACTTATTCCTGATGAAACTAAGCCGAGCTTCTCCTCTGTGTTTCAGCTTCCAGTGAAGGCGCCCACACTGTCAGAGCTGCACACATGCTGCAGTCAGGATGGTCAACGAATGTGTCGCGTCTCTGTGTAAGTGCAATGTGATTGTGTTTGCGTATGCTGTTTATTTGATTATATAATATATAATTGTGTCGTTAACAGGGGAGAGACAGGAAGTACAGAGAGAACACAAGAGAAAAGAGCTAACGCCAAACTGAAATGCCACAGAAAATGTATGTGCTTCAATATTGATTCTTGTCTTGTTCATGATATATTTGTTTGGTTTTTGTATCATATTTCAACACAAATATTGATATATGATACAATTTTGTATAATATATCAATATTTGTATGATATTTGTATCATATTTCAATATGAAAGAATATTCCAGGTTAAAATTCTGTTGATTACAACAGAAAATACTTTGGTCTTGTTAGATCATAATACATTACAGTATTGTAAACCAGACTTATAGTTGCTAACTAAACTAAAACTAAACTTTTTTTTCTTGAAATAAAATAAATTTTAACTGAACTAAAATAAAATATTTAAACACAATTCAAAAAAAAAATTCATCAAGTTGCCAAGGCAACATTTTTCATTTTCATTTACTCTAACTTAATGTACTAAAATAACTAAAACAAAAATCAAAAAAAGAAATAAAAATGAATAAAACCTATATAGATGCATGATAATAATCTGATAAAAATTACTAAAAAACCAGAACAAAATGACTAAAACTTTAAATTGAAAATGTCAAAATCTAAAAATAAAAACTAATTCAAAATATTAATAAAAACTGTAATAGTATCTCAATGATACAAAACTGTAAACCAACATTAATGTAAATTTCAACTTTAAATATTAAAAAATAAGTTTTTTTTTTTTTTTTAGATTTAAAAAAAAAAAATCTTTTTTGTTTTTCAATTTTTAATCTGGTGCTGCACAATATATTTCCACATATATTTCCATCATAACTGTAATACTGTAAACGTTTTCATTTTTTATTTTTTTAAACAAGATTTTTTTGCATAGATGTATTATTTAATTGATTGTCGTAATGAACTCTGTATAACAGAACAGAAAAAAATAAATGTTTAGTAATATGAGCTTTCCAAACTCGTCAAAGTAATGGTCTTTTACTCTTCAGCAGGTGATTCAGATGCATGTTTGGATAAAAACAGGAAGGTTAGTCTTGCACTAATTGTGTTTCTGAGTTTGGTCTCATTTATCGCGTTTGAATGAAACAGGAAGTGTTAAGCAGTGTTTATGTGTGCAGGAGAATGGAGACTCATGCCACTCTCTTCTGCTCACTCAGCATTGTCACTCATCACTGCCCAGCCAGCAGGGTGCGACGGTCGGCACGCTGACGCAGATCATGTAAGCGCACATGTGACTTGTTTCTTTTTGGTGACTGAACAGTGTCTCTTGGATGCATGTTAAAGTGTATTTACTGTTTTGCGCTGTAGGACAGGATCTGTTGAGGTTTGTGAGGAAGGACCAGATGACATCCAGTGGAGGAGATTAGAGAGAAAACGCAGGTGGCTTCCTGCCTCTGTACCTGCCCCCTCTGCAGATGTGTCCAGGTGAGAAGCAAGTTTCGAATATCATGTCACAGTCATTTCAGGGACAATCGGCTTTTGTTTTGAAAATGTGAATTTGAAATGTAGTATTTGTACTAGGGATGCACGATATTGGATTTTTGCCGATATCCGATATGCCGATAATTTTCAACTCATTTTGGCCGATAGCCGATGCAGACACCGATATATAATTATTTTTAATTTTGGTTAGTTTTTAACAAGAACTTATTTGTTAGAATTAAATAAACAATAATAAAGTTCTTTTATAATTACAGTACATTGAAGATTTGAAAATAACTATAAATAAACTATATATTAATCACTGCATTTTTTTTTTTCAGAAAGATGCAGTGGTAACCTTAACATTTTATTTTATGATTTAACATATGTAAATAGTCTAAAGCAAAAGAGTTGTAAAAATTCTGAAAATCTTTTACACGTTACACATTAATGAATAAATCAGTACATATAAAATTATTTAATTTAAGTGTCATGTTTGTGATTTATTTTTTTTTGTTGTTCATGTAAGCTATAGCTTCTGACCTTTAAATCAAAACATACTCATGATTTTATGGCATCAATTACTGCTTTATTTAATCAGAAACACAGTCTAA